>NC_066579.1:27879487-28179487 GCF_024323335.1 Lathyrus oleraceus
AAATTCAAAGGACATTTTATTATGTCAGATGTTTCATGGTGAAAACAGAAAAACTCAATATAATATACATATAATCAATGTCGATTTTCTATAACATATTTCGTTGAGGTTAGAATTCTAACATGAAAAAATAAAATGGTTCAAATATGTCATTTAAATTATTATTATGAAATGATCTAATTTATAATATAAATCAAACAGGAAACAATGGAAATGGGACTTTTTTCTACACATCATATATGGTATTTTAGACTTGCTGGAATCCAATTGGAGCTGATATATGGACTGGTTTAGAGAAAGAGCAAAAAAGAGCCAAATTCACACATAAGCCAATTTTCACTAATTACCATTTTTCACTAATCTTGATTAATAGTTAGATTAAGAGCTTGATATATAAACCTAATCTCTAACAGAATTGCACTGGTTAATCACAATTCACAAATTCAACAAAAAATCTCAAGAACTCTCTCATTTTTCTCACTTTCCACACTTTGCATTTTCCATTTTTTTCAGAATTCACCAAGATTTCACCAGTTTTTGTGCGGTTTCTATGGTTGATCATCATATGCAGGTGAAGTTGGTGTACTGTTGAAGCAAGAAAGTGGAAGATCCTTGAAGAACCTTCACCATTGAAGCAAACGCGATTTACATGACAGTCGGCAATTTCTACCTGTTCAGACTTCGTTGAGCTAAATTGAACATTGCACCAGCCTCCTACAACGTTGAGCAACATCTGTTTTCATTCATTGAGCCAAAACGCGCGAGATTCCGACGGTAGCATTCATCAAGAGGTTAAATTCGAATCTTCTGATTGCTAAAATTGTGTAGTGGTTATTGTAGAGTGTGGATTGTAGATTGCGTAGCAAGTTGTGGATTGTAATTTCGTTAAGAATTGGCCGAGTTATCTTCAATTGAAGTTTAGATGCAATTCTTTCTTTCGTTCGATTTGTACTGTACATTAATTTCTGGATGAAATCGCTTGCGTATTCACGATCCTGAGCTCATGCCGGTTCCAACGACGTATGGATTGTTGATTTTCGTTAAGATTCGCTCGAAACCTAATCTGCAGATGAAGAACTCAAGAACAGCGTTGAAGCTTCATGAGTTCTGGAAATTCTTCGGCCAAATCCGTGTTTCGATCCATGCCTCCTGCGTTTCATTTCAAAATTGTGTTTCCCGCTTTGGACCGGCGAATAGCATGGCGCCACCTCATTTAATGGGGACGGTGCCGTTTTGGCCTCAGACTACGTTATTACGCATTTGCCATTTAGCTCCAATTAATTAATTAAATCATTGAAAAATCCAAAATAAATATTCAATAAATATTTTAAATCTTCAAAAAAATCATAAAATGACCAATAATCATCCAAATAATTCAAGACTTTTTTTGTTAGTCTTCATTTTTCATCTACTTTTTTTATAGAATCAAAAAATAAGATTGTGCTTGGTAGAAAAATAAATTGCCATAGAGATATCCATGATGTATGCCAAATTCACATGATTTACCATTTTAATTATAAAATCACCATACATAATCCAAATGAGTTGAAATTTTAGGTGTAGATTCCTGACACTCTTCTGGAATTTTTGACATAGGATTTGTGTTTTTTGGACCTCTGGTCTTTTAGTTGTGATTTATTGAACTTGAGTATGATAAAATGTGACACCATGTGATATACAGAATTCTCCAATTATTTTGCCATGCTTCCCTTTGGCCAATGGCCTTAATTTTTTGCATGTAGCACCATTAACATGTTAACTTTCACTGTGATTTTTTGTGGATTTTTATAATCCATTTCCTAATTGATTAGGATTTTTGAGTGCTGCCTAGCATATTTAGGGCCTTGTTTGTGACACATTCGTATATATGTTGCCATATTCTCATACCTTACCCTATGACCATGAAATTTGGTAGAGTAGTTCCTGACATGTGTAGCTTTCAATTGGCTTTGGTCCCATCCATTTACCATTTAATGCCACTGTTTACCATGTGATTGAAGTTAGCATACATTTTGTAGATTCATTTGATTGTGTTTTTGCATGCCTTGTCATGTTGAATTAATTCCCAGAGTTCCACTAGTCCAAATGGCTTAAAAATTGACATGTAGCTTGTTGAATGTCCTCTGTTTAGGATATAATTTTTGTGGAATTTTCCATGCTGTTTTGGTATTTTTTGTGATGTGATCTTGCTGACTGCTCATATGTGGTTTAACATTGCTCACCCTGCCTTAGATTGTACATAAAATGAAATAGGTGTATAGTTTGGATATGGGACCAATTGGGATCCCTTTGTAATTGAAATAGCTTGACTTTGATCATGAATTGGTTGCTGTTTTAGGATTTTTCCTTCTTTTGGACCCTAGGCTAGTCCTAGTGGTCTTGTCACTTACATTTGAACTTGTCTTTGGCTTTTCAGGTTAAGGAGTTAAGGCTTAAGGATATTGTTTCACATTTGGGATTATCTTACTTGACTTGTAAACTAATGTGGCTGTTTTGTAGGATGTTGGTTCACATTGAGCTTTGTGCTATGCACATTATTGTTTGATTATGATTGTACATTGTTGATTCTTGTATTGTTGTCTGATTATGAATGGGATGCTGATTATGTTGGATTGTTCTCAGGTACCCTTTAGTTGCTCAGTTCTCTTAAGAACTTGCATTGCTTTGCTTATAAGCAATTGGCATTGAGGTATAGAACTTTCTTCTTCATGTAGTCTGGAGACCCGGCTGTTACCGGGCCGGGCAAACTGTCTGAAGTCCTCCTTAAGAGGCAATGATTGTGTATGTTTATATTTGTCCCAAGCAGGAAAAGTCCTCACTTGAGGCAATTGGTGGAAGGTAGGGATAAGCAATCTATCCCCCACTATTCTGTGAGTCTTCTCCTTGCTCCCATTACATGGTTGTAGCATTGAGATCCAAGCCCAAGATCTTGTACATTGTACAGTCGAGTCTATGTCCTGAGCGTAGAAGGGTCCCCCCATTCTGGACCCACGCTCCCTTGTCTGATGCTCTCTCTGACCAGAGATAGAAGCAATGAGGCACACCCCTCATCACCTTTCATCTGGCTTCACCTTAGCCCCTCAATGGCAAGGTTAAGAGCTAACCTGACCCCGATACAGAGGCTTGTTTGTTGAGGTTGATATGACCCCTCGACTAAAGCCTAGCCCTGATGTTTGAGCCCCTTGCTGGTGTGTTTATTTCATGTTGTATATGTTTGTGTGGTGTGATTGTATCCCCTAGGTTTGCTAGACTCCGCGTAGTCTCGTTTGCATGACAATTAAGGTAGCACGGTTCCTTCGTATAGGACTTCCTTTCTTGCTTGAGCTTTCCTAAAACACAAACAAACATTATCCCCTCTTAAGGATACGTCAACTCCTTCTACTACAGGTGAGTAAGTCTCCAAAGGTCGAGCATCCGGTAGATTGCGTAGTGACGTTATCCACTCAAAAAACACAAACCAACAGGAATAGTTTAGCCGAACTACGGCAACTCTGATTCTCATGTTCAGATGAGATACGTAGGCACGAGATGCGATGTCTTGCCGAGTTTGACTAACCACTAACACTAATTCTCTTCTCTCGCCCTCGTTGCGATTGAGACATTCTTTTCTCTCGCCCTCGTTGCGATTGAGACCTTCCCTTTCTCTTGCCCTAGTTACAATCGAGACCCTTCTTCTTCCTGTGTTGGTGTTAGGAGGTGGATGTAAGCCCAGCGATTGGCATTCCACATCCTGTGTCTTGTTGTGTGCTTGGAAGCTGATGTAAGTCCATCGAGTGGCATTCGGGTTCCTGTGTGCGTGTGTTTGGTTCGGATGCCGACGTAAGTCCAGTGATTGGCAGTCGGGCTCCATGTTTGCCTTTTGAGTGCGTTTTGGTTCGGATGCTGATATAAGTCCAATGATTGGCATTCAGGCTCCACGTTTGCCTTTGCCTGCGTTTGTTTGTGTGCGTGTCAGCCGAGCTACGAATGCTCTGATTCTCCTTCGTCCAAAGGAGATACGTATGCATAGGATGCGATATCCTAGCGAGCATGTGTCGTTTCCCCAGTTCGAACTACTTAGACTCTGATGTCTATGCCTGATAGACTAAGTAGGCCCAGGATACGATGTCCTGCCGAGTCAGTTTCAGTCAGTTTCTTGTGTCTCTTTCAGCCAGTGTGTGTGTGTGTGAGCAGTGTTTTTAGCAACCATTTTCCTTCCTTTTGTGCGTGGATCCCGTCGAGTACGACGGATGCGTAGGGGTGCTAATACCTTCCCTTCGCATAACCGACTCCCGATCCCACTCTCTTTGGTCGCGAGACCACATGCTTTTTCCAGGTTTACTCTGAGCGTTTCCTTTCCCTCTTTTGGGATAAATAACGCACGGTGGCGGCTCTGTTGTTCTTGTTTTCCCACCGGTTTTTCGCGTAATGCGACAGCTGGCGACTCTGCTGGGGATTTTTAGAAGTTGACCTGTGCTGGTCCATCTTCCCTAAGCGAGTCTCTCCTAGCGCTCTCTAGGTTAGGGCCTTGGTTGCTTTGTGCTGTTATTTATTGCACTCATTGTATATATGTGCATTTATTGTTTGCATTTATTGTTTGCATGTATGTTTGCATGCATCATACTGTCATTGAACTGTCTCCTGTGCAGGTGGTTCTTCTGTCTGGGGTGGGTGTTCTGAGTGGGGCTAAAACCCAGGCCCGAGTATACACCTAGGATTAGTGTGGGTCTCACGTTCCTCATTTGCTAAATCAGCATGATGTTGTAACGTGACATACCACAAGCCGGACGAGGTTCATCTGATAGTGCTTTCCATTGTGGAATATTCCACTTTGGTTGAGTTACTTCATTTGAGCTGTTGACTCTGGTGACCGATCATTTCCCGGATCTTTGGTTTAGACGATCTCAGGAGAGCTACAATGGCACACCCGAAAGGGCAAACCCATTGAGTATCTCTGCCCGATTGTCAAGACTATTATCCGCCTTAGGATGACCTTGTTAGAATTCACCTGTGAGGGGAGGGTTTGATCTCTACAGATACGGTTTCTGTCAGCGGTGCTGTGATGGTGACTTTGGTTCAGCCGAATTTATGGACATTTATTTCTGGGACGCCAGAGTTCTGTCCGTGGTTTATCAGCAGGTTCCGTTTATTTCGGATCCCCGGGTTGAGTTGAGAGTACTTGTTCAGAGGATCTGGCTGTCATCCGTTCAGTGGATATTCCTGTGATGGTAGTGATGTAATCTCCAGTTCCGTTTATTTCGGAACTCCCCAAGTCGGATTTATGGTGACTCAGTTGACTGTGACTGGTTCAGAGAATGGGTCTTCAGATGACTTGGCGGCACAATGACCTGCATTCATGCATTTGCATCGGTCTCATTTCGCATTCATCTGCATTCAACCCATATCTATCCGTACTCAGGGTCCATTATTTTTGATTAAGACTCAGGTTGAGAGTCATCCAGATGTCATTGTTGATAAAATTTTATCTGTCTCGATGAAACCGGAATCAAAGGACAGATATTCCTGGTACGGGTAGACATTGCATGTGTGAGTCATACTAACCCATTTGCTGTTTTGTAGGTGTCATCCGGTGCGCATAGCCCGTCTGTTCAAATTTCCTGCTAGGGACAACAAATCCAAACTGATGGATCCACTCAACACCGGTAAAGGCAGACATGTTCGGGATTGGTTATCCGGATCAAGAGTCGTCTAGACCAAACAGAGGACGTCGTCCACCGTACATCTTCGTCAGTGCAGGAATGCTGAATTCTGATCAAGCTTGTTCAGTGAGTGAGGAGATCGACCGCGACCGCGAGCTAGAGCTGTGGATAAAGTCGTGCGTACCAGGCAACTGGAAGGCCTCCAAAAGCATCACTGTCGCTCATCCGGAAGAGTAGTTTTTCTGTGTTAATTTTGTTTGCATGAAAGCCATACGTTTTGCCCGAAACGTACTGGTCCATTGTAAGGGCCACCTCATGTGTTTCACTTTGCAACATTTTGCATCAGTAATGAATGGATGTTTTTGTGATCAAAAGCGGTGTTCCCTGTTTTTCATTTTTTGCAGTTTTAAAAAATAAAAATGGCAATGTTTTTCGTTTTTCTTTTGAACTTGTCTTGTTCCAACCACAAAAGTGATTACCCTCCTGATCTCATCGATAACAATTTGGTTACACCTCTGTATGACTTCGACACTCCGATCTATCATGCCGAAGAATAAGGCGAAGAAGATTGTGATCTGCTGGAACTAGCCAGGGCGTTGAAACAAGAGGAGAAGGTGCTTCAACTGCACGAGGAGCGAGTCAAGATTGTCATCCCAAGTACCGCCGAGGTCAGAAGGGAAATGAAAGTTGAGGCCGCTTCAGAGGCAAGTCAAGAACAGAATGGTAGCCCTGTTAAAAGAGCAGGTTGATATGTGCGCCTGGTTGTATCAAGCTACACCAGGGTGGAATACCCATGTTGTGGGGCACGAGCTACCATCGAGAGAAGACTATCCTCTAGTGAAGAAGAAGGCCGGTGCCACGAATCAAAGGGCTACGGTGACTTTGTTTCATGATATGACTCATCGTGAAAGCAAATGCCATGTTGATGACATGATGGCAAAGTCCCAAGCAGAGAGGGGCATCCGGTGGACTTGATCAAGTTGTTTGACAGGTAGAGATAACTCATACCGTTGAGTTCGAATCAGTGCACTTATGGAGTGCCGTCCAGCAAGCTGCCGAGGCATGTTGTGAATGAAAGAGGAATCGAGGTTTTTCCTGCAAAAAAAAAAAAAAAAAAAAAGAAAAAAACAGTGCAAGAAACGCCTGAACCAAAAACAAACAAAAAAAAAGAGAGAAAAGGAATCAAATGGTCAGGTGGAATGGTGACTGCCAAGGGGCATGGAAAGGAAAATGAGTAGCAGGAACCTCTGATTCTGATGCCTTCCTTGGAAGAAACAACTGTCAATATGGTACTTGACAGCCCTCAAGGGGTCTATTAGGTGTGTATTGGGTCAGCATGAATAGTCTTGTCGAAAAGAGCATGCAATTTACCTAAGCAAAAAGTTTATCGACTGTGAAACAATACACTCACTGCTCGAGAAAACTTGATGTACTTTGGCATAGGCTGTTCGCCGACTGAGACAGTATGCTGGTTCATACCACCTTGTGGATGTCCAAAATGGATCTGATCAAGTATGTGCTTGAGGAGATAGCGTTGAACGGACGGGTTGCGAGAGGGTAAATGGTGTCAACTGAATACGGTATTCGGTATACCTCCCAGAAAGCTATCAAGAAGAGGGTATTGTATGGTTATCTCGCCCAACAACCCATCGATGATTCTCAACCAAGGAAGTTTAAAGTCCCTGATGAGGACATCTCGAGGTACTAAAATCTAAAGATTGAGAGTGACCGATCCCGGAGGAGGGGCCTGACCCTGAATCCGAACGGGTTCTGATGTCTGATGGGGAGAGTTTAAAGTGAATGAGCTAGTGCTTCCCCGATAACAGTTGAAAGCACCAACGATGGTGGCTGAGTACGAAGTTGGTATCCTGAGGGTCGTACTTCGATACGTGCATCTACTGGGGCAACACCTTCCTCATTCAGTATGGGATGGAAGTGATATTGCCTGCTGGAGGCTAGATCTCATTGTGGAGAGTCCAGGTGGACATAGAATTGAAAAAGGCCGAGCGGATAAGGACTCGGTACGACGCATGGAGCCTGGCTGAGGAAGAGGGCTGACAGTTATTTGCCGTGGGGCAGTCGTACCCAGTGAAGGAAGCGGGTTGTTGACCGAGAAGTGCGACCTCGTGGGTGGCATGGAAGAGATGTGGTGTTGAAAAGGATCCTTCCTCCTCAAGACGATCGTGGGGCAAGTGGACACACAGTTATGAATGTCCATTCGTGGTCAAAAAAAAAAAAGGTTTCTCTGACGAAGCTTTGTCGTCGACGACCACGGGTGATGAAGATTTTCCATTCCCTGCGGATGCGGACGCAGTTAAAAGATACTTCGTGAAAAATTGACCCGCTGGACAAAAAAGAAAGAGTCCAGGCAAAAAAGGGGCATCCCGGCGAACCAAGAAAAAAAAGAGAAAAGGTTCGGGCAAAAGTTAGGGATAATGAGAAAAACTGTACACCCGACAAGTCGAAAACCCCACAAGGGCGACTTGGGCAAAAAAGGGTATCCCGGTGGACTGAAACCTGAAAGGGCGGTCCAGCCAAGAGAGGGATTGAAATGAACAACTGCGTCCAGCATGATCGTTTGTGCTTTGGTTAAGACATCACAGTTAGTCTCCGACGGAGGTCGATTGGAAGCGTCTTGTTCAGAAGGCCGAAAGTGCGGAAACTCTTGAGGACATGTGAGATGTAACCGAGTTGGAACCCGATGAGATCACGGTTCCGCATTGCCAATAGGATATATTTTTTCCTTTGTACGCAATCACCTCTTTCCAGGGTTTGCTTCCGGTGTATTGCTCAGTTCTGAGCCATCCTTTTTGTTTCAGTCAATAAATGCGTGTTCAGTCAAATAGTTTTGTTTTTGTTTTCATTACCGCTTTGATTACGAAAACATCCGTTCGTTTTGATAAGAATATTTGCATTTTGAAACATATAGGTCCCTTCCGATGCATGCTTATAAGATTGAGATCTGGAAATCTTATTCGGAGGTTTGAGTGACCTAGGTCTTGAAGCGTTGGCACGCCTGGGGCACGATTTTATCTGACAATCTCTTGTGCAGGTGCTGTTAGATATCTTCATTCACTGGCAAGTAGTGATATGAAATCTTTTGACAAAAAAAGATCCCCACAGAGTCCAACCAGGGGCAAGGGATAGACGAACAATGAAAGGACGACGAAAGAAGGACGACGATCCTGGAAGGTTTAATCAAGAAGACTCTTCAAAGTCTGAGGACTGGGAAGTTTGTATAATCCCAGGAGTGCGATCCCCGTGGAGTACGGAGGAGTCGGGAATACAAGGTGATGGATCAGAAAAGTCCAGATGAGTCTGGGAGTTCTCAAAAGCGGAAAGTCAACACTGTGGTAGGATGATGAACACCAGTGTTCGACGAATCGAAGGGCGGCCCGTGTCCGATAGGCCGTATTTCCCCAATGGGTTTGAGAGTGTCATCTCCCTAGCAGATTCGAGATCAGTGCCTCCTCAGCAAGCCTGAAGGTTACCGTATCCCCAGCGGAGTTATGATTGTTTTCCAAGTCTGAAGCTGTCTTCCCAGCAGAGTTTGTGTTGATGGTTTTCCCCCAGCAAGGTTCCCAAGCGGACCGAGTCCGGTGGAATCATCCCCAGTAGAGACAAGCATGGGTTGCCTCCCCTAGCAGGGTAATCGCCAAGCAAGTCCGGGTTCGATGGAGTTCATCCCCAGCAAGGTTTGTCTTTCCCCAGCAGGGTGGAAGTTGACGTGGTAAGGAGATCCTCAGCACAGTTCCTGGAGTTCCCCGGTGTTGTC
The DNA here is from genome assembly GCF_024323335.1 of Lathyrus oleraceus. NCBI lineage: Eukaryota > Viridiplantae > Streptophyta > Magnoliopsida > Fabales > Fabaceae > Lathyrus > Lathyrus oleraceus. The sequence continues at coordinate 27,888,902 of NC_066579.1, forward strand.
TCTGGAGGAGACGTGTGTTTTATGCATTCATCATTTAGATAAGCATAGCATAGTGCATCATTAGTGCATAGCATTTCCATGATCATGGGGCATTGTGTAAAACAAAAACAAAAAACTCATGCATCAGCATTGCAAACGCATCCATTAGCCCGAGGCCGTGGTGACCAAGATAGGATTGTTGGAAAGAGTTTAGCATCGCTTGGATCGATTTCAGAATTGGGTTCCCCAGCAGGGTTGAGAGAGGGTGTTTCCCCAACAAGTGACTCCTTAGTCGAGTGGGTATCCCCAGCATTGTTACTCCCCAATTGGTAGCATCTTGCCAGCTTGGATCTTTTCCCCTAGCAGAGGTAGTCTTTGTGGTTTTCTACCCACTAGTCGGTAGTTGTAAAATCCCACTTTCATCCCCTTGGTGGAGTTAACCCTGTGTGCTCATCTTATCGATGACTGGTTACTTTTCCGTGGTTTTCTGCCTACTAACCGGTAGATGTAATCCCCTCTTTGCAGTTATCAGTATCCGGTTTGCGGTATTGATAGTCTTGTTCCCTCTGGATACTTGCCTTGATCAAGCAGTGTTGTCCCCAGTGGGTCTTCCCCTTCCTTTTGGATATTTGCTCCGAGTAAGCAACTTCATCCTCTTTTGATTGGTCATCTTTGCATACCTAGTCTGGTACCCCGATGCCTTTCTTTTCGGTCGTTTATCCATTTAACAACCTCCAATCCGGTTATGGATAATCTTCCATGCGAGTGTGTTATCTACGTTTTGACGGCTATAGATAATATGTCTCATGCACTCTCTGGTCAGTCTTTTGATTGTTTTCTCCAGCAGAGTAAGATTCGTATTCCTTGTGGAGTCGAATTTCCATCCTTTAACAAGTTTGCTTTCGCTCTCTTCAGGATGATTTCGGTCGTTTTATCCATCTAACAACCTACAACCCGGTTATGGATAATATTCCATGCGAGTCTATTATCTACGTTTTGACGGCTATAGGTAATCTGTCTCACGCGCTCTTGGGTCGAAGTCGTCCTCCCCAGTCGAGTAAGGTTCGTATTCCTTGTGGAATCGAATGTCCATCCTCTAACAAGACTGCTTTTCTAGCCCTCTTCAGGATGTTGAGTGTTTTGGAACAAACCAATTCACGTTTTGGTCGGTCACCGTTTCATACCTATAACCCGGTATCCTTGGTGTTCCTTCCTGTCTACTCTCTGTTGTGACCTTGATCCCCAGTGAGTTTCCTCCTCTCCGTTGGTGTCGATAAACGTCGAGTTTTTCCCCATCATCCATTGATGATTTGGTTGTGTTCGCTCTCCCTAGAAGAGTCCTCCTCTCCGTTGGTGTCGATAAACGTCGAGTTTTTCCTATGCGTCTGTTGGCGTATAGTTGATATCTTTCCCCACAGGGTCTTCCCCAGTTGAACCTCCTCTCCGTTGGTGTCGATAAACGTCGAGTTTTTCCTATGCGTCCGATGACGTATAGTTGCTTGTTCCCCGCAGATCATTTGGTAATACCATATGATTCCCCTCAGAGTTTTCTCCTCTCCGTTGGTGTCGATAAACGTCGAGTTTTTCCTATTCGTCCTATGACGTCTAGTTGTACCTTTCCCCAAGTGGATCTACCTCCCCGTTGGTTTCGATAAACGTCGTGTTTTTCTCATTCGTCCATGAACGTCTGATTGTATACCCTATTCCCAGTTCATTCATTAATGTCTGGTTGATTTCCCAGCCAGAATCCCCAGTAGACGTCCTATTTGGTGTCCGGTTGTGGTCTCCCTTTCCTCCTATGACGTCTGGTTGAGTTTTCTCCTTCTCCGTTGGTGTCGATAAACGTTGAGTCTCCCTTTCGTCCTATGACGTCTGGCTGAGTTTCCTCCTTCTCCGTTGGTGTCGATAAACGTTGAGTCTCCCTTTCGTCCTATGACGTCTGGCTGAGTTTTCTCCTTCTCCCTTTCGTCCTATGACATCTTGGCTGAGTTTCCTCCTTCTCCGTTGGTGTCGATAAACGTTGAGTCTCCCTTTCGTCCTATGACGTCTGGCTGAGTTTCCTCCTTCTCTGTTGGTGTCGATAAACGTTGAGTCTCCCTTTCGTCCTATGACGTCTTGGCTGAGTTTTCTCCTTCTCCGTTGGTGTCGATAAACGTCGAGCTTCTCCCTTTCGTCCTATGACGTCTGGTCGAGTCTTCCCATTCATCCTATGATGTCTGGTTACCTCTCCGTTGGTCTTGGTAAACGTTGAGTTTTTCCCCATTACGTCCGCTGACGTATGGTTGTATCTCTCTTCCCATTCATCCTATGATGTCTGGTTACCTCTCCGTTGGTTTTGGTAAACGTTGAGTTTTTCCCATTCCGTCCGCTGACGTATGGTTGTATATCTCTTTCCATTCATCCGATGATGATTGGTTACCTCTCCGTTGGTTTCGGTAAACGTTGAGTTTTTCCCATTGCGTCCGCTGACGTATGGTTGTATCCTTTCCTGGTTATCCCCAGTAGAGTTGATTTACCTCTCCGTTGGTCTTGGTAAACGTTGAGTTTTTCCTAGTTGTCCGTTGGCATCTAGTTGAGATGATTTCTGTTCCCATTCATCGTGTGTCGATGATTGGATGTGCTTGTACCTCTGAAAAAAAAAAAAAAAACAAGAAAGACAATTCCCAGCAGTGTGCAAATTTCTACGGTTCTTGGTATTCAATCCCTGTTTACCCTGAAAGTCTGACAGCCATTGCTCTCATCCATTCGGGTTCCCAGTTGATTGAATAGGGGCAGCTGTAGCACCTCAAATTTGCACCCTACCATTGAATACATTCATTTCATATTAGGTCATAGCATTAACAATGTCCACTGCATAACATTGCATTGTCCATTTGCCCAAGTGCAAGCTCAGCTGACCAATCAGAACAAACTGATCAGGAGAATCAGGCAATCAAGCAAGCAAGTGCCATTTTCATTAAGACAGAGCCCTAGGGTTGGTTTTTTCAAGCTCATATGGTCCAAGGATCATTTTGAAGTGGTTTGGCCAAAGGTTGGATGCTCAGAAGTCAACAGTCATTGTTCAGTCAACCAGAAACCCTAGAAAGTCAACTGTGGTCAACTGTGGTCAACTGTGCCCGAGTTTATGGATTGGAAGGTGGGAAATGGTTTGAAAGGCCTCATTCATGTCCATATAAGTCTCATTTGACATGCCAAAGACCAAGGTTGAAGATTTGGAGGTCAGACAGAAAGTTTCCAAAAATAGCAGATGACCTGTAATCTCAGCTGCCCAAAATGGAAACTTTTTCTCCTCAAAATAACTTCATCATACAAGCTTCAAAGGGAATTTTGTCCAACATGAAAGTTGAAGATCTTGTTCTCACCTTTCCAAAACGTCCAAGAACTTGAAAATCCCATGTGTGGTTTGCAAGATATGGTCAGATGAATTTCAAAAAAGACCCGTAATCAGGAGGCCATAACTACCACATGGTTGGTCCAAATTACAAGTTCTTTATATGCACAAACTCCATTTGACATGTACTTCAAGGATGCATCATTGGATTTTTCCAAAAGTGGCCAATGCAAAAAGTCACTTTTCAACTGGACTGTTAAATTGGATCAGGGGCAAAATTGTCCAAATGTCAAAATATTTGGAATTTTGAGATGGGACTTTTTGCAACACCTCAGGAATGGCATTTGGAATGTGTTTGAATCATCACTTTATGCATAGGCTTTGTAAATTGAGATTTGGTTTGAAAAATGCAATGGTTAAAATTGGACATTTTGCTATCAAATGGTGAAATTCAAAAATAAGCATCCAATGGAAATGGGACTTTTTTCTACACATCATATATGGTATTTTAGACTTGCTGGAATCCAATTGGAGCTGATATATGGACTGGTTTAGAGAAAGAGCAAAAAAGAGCCAAATTCACACATAAGCCAATTTTCACTAATTACCATTTTTCACTAATCTTGATTAATAGTTAGATTAAGAGCTTGATATATAAACCTAATCTCTAACAGAATTGCACTGGTTAATCACAATTCACAAATTCAACAAAAAATCTCAAGAACTCTCTCATTTTTCTCACTTTCCACACTTTGCATTTTCCATTTTTTTCAGAATTCACCAAGATTTCACCAGTTTTTGTGCGGTTTCTATGGTTGATCATCATATGCAGGTGAAGTTGGTGTACTGTTGAAGCAAGAAAGTGGAAGATCCTTGAAGAACCTTCACCATTGAAGCAAACGCGATTTACATGACAGTCGGCAATTTCTACCTGTTCAGACTTCGTTGAGCTAAATTGAACATTGCACCAGCCTCCTACAACGTTGAGCAACATCTGTTTTCATTCATTGAGCCAAAACGCGCGAGATTCCGACGGTAGCATTCATCAAGAGGTTAAATTCGAATCTTCTGATTGCTAAAATTGTGTAGTGGTTATTGTAGAGTGTGGATTGTAGATTGCGTAGCAAGTTGTGGATTGTAATTTCGTTAAGAATTGGCCGAGTTATCTTCAATTGAAGTTTAGATGCAATTCTTTCTTTCGTTCGATTTGTACTGTACATTAATTTCTGGATGAAATCGCTTGCGTATTCACGATCCTGAGCTCATGCCGGTTCCAACGACGTATGGATTGTTGATTTTCGTTAAGATTCGCTCGAAACCTAATCTGCAGATGAAGAACTCAAGAACAGCGTTGAAGCTTCATGAGTTCTGGAAATTCTTCGCCCAAATCCGTGTTTCGATCCATGCCTCCTGCGTTTCATTTCAAAATTGTGTTTCCCGCTTTGGACCGGCGAATAGCATGGCGCCACCTCATTTAATGGGGACGGTGCCGTTTTGGCCTCAGACTACGTTATTACGCATTTGCCATTTAGCTCCAATTAATTAATTAAATCATTGAAAAATCCAAAATAAATATTCAATAAATATTTTAAATCTTCAAAAAAATCATAAAATGACCAATAATCATCCAAATAATTCAAGACTTTTTTTGTTAGTCTTCATTTTTCATCTACTTTTTTTATAGAATCAAAAAATAAGATTGTGCTTGGTAGAAAAATAAATTGCCATAGAGATATCCATGATGTATGCCAAATTCACATGATTTACAATTTTAATTATAAAATCACCATACATAATCCAAATGAGTTGAAATTTTAGGTGTAGATTCCTGACACTCTTCTGGAATTTTTGACATAGGATTTGTGTTTTTTGGACCTCTGGTCTTTTAGTTGTGATTTATTGAACTTGAGTATGATAAAATGTGACACCATGTGATATACAGAATTCTCCAATTATTTTGCCATGCTTCCCTTTGGCCAATGGCCTTAATTTTTTGCATGTAGCACCATTAACATGTTAACTTTCACTGTGATTTTTTGTGGATTTTTATAATCCATTTCCTAATTGATTAGGATTTTTGAGTGCTGCCTAGCATATTTAGGGCCTTGTTTGTGACACATTCGTATATATGTTGCCATATTCTCATACCTTACCCTATGACCATGAAATTTGGTAGAGTAGTTCCTGACATGTGTAGCTTTCAATTGGCTTTGGTCCCATCCATTTACCATTTAATGCCACTGTTTACCATGTGATTGAAGTTAGCATACATTTTGTAGATTCATTTGATTGTGTTTTTGCATGCCTTGTCATGTTGAATTAATTCCCATAGTTCCACTAGTCCAAATGGCTTAAAAATTGACATGTAGCTTGTTGAATGTCCTCTGTTTAGGATATAATTTTTGTGGAATTTTCCATGCTGTTTTGGTATTTTTTGTGATGTGATCTTGCTGACTGCTCATATGTGGTTTAACATTGCTCACCCTGCCTTAGATTGTACATAAAATGAAATAGGTGTATAGTTTGGATATGGGACCAATTGGGATCCCTTTGTAATTGAAATAGCTTGACTTTGATCATGAATTGGTTGCTGTTTTAGGATTTTTCCTTCTTTTGGACCCTAGGCTAGTCCTAGTGGTCTTGTCACTTACATTTGAACTTGTCTTTGGCTTTTCAGGTTAAGGAGTTAAGGCTTAAGGATATTGTTTCACATTTGGGATTATCTTACTTGACTTGTAAACTAATGTGGCTGTTTTGTAGGATGTTGGTTCACATTGAGCTTTGTGCTATGCACATTATTGTTTGATTATGATTGTACATTGTTGATTCTTGTATTGTTGTCTGATTATGAATGGGATGCTGATTATGTTGGATTGTTCTCAGGTACCCTTTAGTTGCTCAGTTCTCTTAAGAACTTGCATTGCTTTGCTTATAAGCAATTGGCATTGAGGTATAGAACTTTCTTCTTCATGTAGTCTGGAGACCCGGCTGTTACCGGGCCGGGCAAACTGTCTGAAGTCCTCCTTAAGAGGCAATGATTGTGTATGTTTATATTTGTCCCAAGCAGGAAAAGTCCTCACTTGAGGCAATTGGTGGAAGGTAGGGATAAGCAATCTATCCCCCACTATTCTGTGAGTCTTCTCCTTGCTCCCATTACATGGTTGTAGCATTGAGATCCAAGCCCAAGATCTTGTACATTGTACAGTCGAGTCTATGTCCTGAGCGTAGAAGGGTCCCCCCATTCTGGACCCACGCTCCCTTGTCTGATGCTCTCTCTGACCAGAGATAGAAGCAATGAGGCACACCCCTCATCACCTTTCATCTGGCTTCACCTTAGCCCCTCAATGGCAAGGTTAAGAGCTAACCTGACCCCGATACAGAGGCTTGTTTGTTGAGGTTGATATGACCCCTCGACTAAAGCCTAGCCCTGATGTTTGAGCCCCTTGCTGGTGTGTTTATTTCATGCTGTATATGTTTGTGTGGTGTGATTGTATCCCCTAGGTTTGCTAGACTCCGCGTAGTCTCGTTTGCATGACAATTAAGGTAGCACGGTTCCTTCGTATAGGACTTCCTTTCTTGCTTGAGCTTTCCTAAAACACAAACAAACATTATCCCCTCTTAAGGATACGTCAACTCCTTCTACTACAGGTGAGTAAGTCTCCAAAGGTCGAGCATCCGGTAGATTGCGTAGTGACGTTATCCACTCAAAAAACACAAACCAACAGGAATAGTTTAGCCGAACTACGGCAACTCTGATTCTCATGTTCAGATGAGATACGTAGGCACGAGATGCGATGTCTTGCCGAGTTTGACTAACCACTAACACTAATTCTCTTCTCTCGCCCTCGTTGCGATTGAGACATTCTTTTCTCTCGCCCTCGTTGCGATTGAGACCTTCCCTTTCTCTTGCCCTAGTTGCAATCGAGACCCTTCTTCTTCCTGTGTTGGTGTTAGGAGGTGGATGTAAGCCCAGCGATTGGCATTCCACATCCTGTGTCTTGTTGTGTGCTTGGAAGCTGATGTAAGTCCATCGAGTGGCATTCGGGTTCCTGTGTGCGTGTGTTTGGTTCGGATGCCGACGTAAGTCCAGTGATTGGCAGTCGGGCTCCATGTTTGCCTTTTGAGTGCGTTTTGGTTCGGATGCTGATATAAGTCCAATGATTGGCATTCAGGCTCCACGTTTGCCTTTGCCTGCGTTTGTTTGTGTGCGTGTCAGCCGAGCTACGAATGCTCTGATTCTCCTTCGTCCAAAGGAGATACGTATGCATAGGATGCGATATCCTAGCGAGCATGTGTCGTTTCCCCAGTTCGAACTACTTAGACTCTGATGTCTATGCCTGATAGACTAAGTAGGCCCAGGATACGATGTCCTGCCGAGTCAGTTTCAGTCAGTTTCTTGTGTCTCTTTCAGCCAGTGTGTGTGTGTGTGAGCAGTGTTTTTAGCAACCATTTTCCTTCCTTTTGTGCGTGGATCCCGTCGAGTACGACGGATGCGTAGGGGTGCTAATACCTTCCCTTCGCATAACCGACTCCCGATCCCACTCTCTTTGGTCGCGAGACCACATGCTTTTTCCAGGTTTACTCTGAGCGTTTCCTTTCCCTCTTTTGGGATAAATAACGCACGGTGGCGGCTCTGTTGTTCTTGTTTTCCCGCCGGTTTTTCGCGTAATGCGACACACATTAACTATTATTTTCCAACACATAAACAACTTTAAATAAATATTTGTTATTTTTACCGTATTTTTTCAACTTTGCTTTTGTTGTTATATAACTATAAATACACTCACATAGCACCCTATAAAAAGAACGATACATTAAATAAAATGTTGTATCGATGGTTTTGTATAGAATAGTCGATGACACCTTTATTCCCCAACAAACCATGTTGGATTTTTATTATTTTGTTATGACATAAAATTTGTGCCTCAATTGGGTTTGAGTCGTAACCATGGCGAACATGGAGGAAAGGTGGACACCTAAGTGTGTTAGAGTCCCATACGGTGAAAGATACTTAAAGTGGGTTAGAGTCCCATACGAGTGACGGTCACTTGAACTGAGGATTAAGCCTCATAGAGGACCCGATATCCACCACGACAGTCGAATCATACGAGCATGTGTGAACTGATCCTGGCTTAGACGTAGGTCCGTTCGGGGATTGATGTTTCCTGAATCCAAATAGTGATTTATTGAGTTACGAAAACTCAAGTGACATGTTTCCACACACTGTGAGTATCCCTTAGTTGCTTAAGTGATAGTTACATTGTATGAGTGATACACAAGTAACAGAAGGTGAATACTTGAGTTAGAAATCAGGTAGTAACCTTGTCGAGCCGAGTGGACCCATAGGATAGGGGAACTCACTGATATTATTATCTCACCCCATAAATGTTGTTATTTTTCTGGTGTTTTTGTAGGTAAGATTAAGAGGATCGTTTTGATGATGTTTCGACGTTGTTGTGATGATGTGATCTTCCGCTGTGGGTTTTGTATAATGGTAGATATTGTACATAGATCTTAGATTTTTATTTAGGAACTTTCCATGTCTTGTACCATAGGTTGTATCTTTTATTTTGGTCAAGTATGTAAATGATGCCTCTCGACTCTTGTGTTGTATCAGTACCAAATAATAACACTTGTATGATATTATTCTAGATATATATTACACGGGTTGTTACATAATCAATCCTCTTAGGGATTATTCATAGTGATGGCCTTCTTCCTATTGTTTATACATTTTAAGGGGTCATTACTGGTCTAGAAGAATAATTAAATAAATTAGAGAGACAACATAAAATAGGAACAAAACAATAATTAAATATAAAAATCATTGAGAAATCTATCATACATCTCCCTCTCAAGTATCTTTGATCACATGTTCCTTGTAATACAACAATACATATATGTCATATGGGCCTCCTGGATATATCTCTTCCCAAGTATCCTTCCCTATAGGCGCATACACCTTAGGAAGCCCCAGTTTGGGTTACTTTCCTTAGCCTCTTACACCTCAGACTCTTGAGGTTATGTTAATGGCTCAGATGATCTAACTTCTTAAGCTTCTTGCATTAAATCATATATTCAAACATATATGTACTAACCTATTATGAAATATGGAAGTGATGGATGCTTTGAGTAATGTTCAGTATCAATTGATTCAATTTTGAATTTGATGTGTTTCACAGACTAGAATTGCTAACAAAACAAGATTCATACTCTAAAATTCAAAGGATATTTTTATTATGTCAGATGTTTCATGGTGAAAACAGAAAAACTCAATATAATATACATATAATCAATGTCGATTTTCTATAACATATTTCGTTGAGGTTAGAAATTCTAACATGAAAAAATAAAATTGGTTCAAATATGTCATTTAAATTATTATTATGAAATGATCTAATTTATAATATAAATAAAACAGGAAACAATGCAATATTTATAGAATTTATTAATAGTTCATTTTGAACTATTTTTTAGGTATATTTTAGAATCACGAACGAGAGAAGCCCTTTTCTTTTTATGATTAGTGCTAAATAAAAGATATATATATATATATATATATATATATATATATATATATATATATATATATATATATATATATATATATATATATATATATATATATATATATATATATATATATATATATAATATATATATATATATATATATATTGATAATAAAAAAAGTTTTATACTATTTGTATATCAAAATTATTCATAAATATAACTTTAAAGATAATTCAATAGACAATTATTTGGTATTTATAATTGGCTGATTGTATAAAAACAATTTATACCAATAGCATTTATGAGTTAAATTTTAAAAAGAATGACATTAATGTTTATTGAATATATAACTAATCCCGTCGAGAACTACATAAATTGTGATATACATATTTCTTAATTCTCCTGACGACACTATCTTGAATGCTTTTAGGCTATTTGAAAAGGAGCTGGTTTAAGTGAGGGATATGCAAAAGGTCCTTCAACTAATCCTTTTGCTAATAGTTTATATGCTACTTCTGTAAAATGAACTCCATCCCAGTTTATATTTTTAGAAGGGTCAGAGCAAACAGTTGTATTAGGACTTCCACACCCCATTCTTGGATCAAAATTATATGGCCCACCGCCTCCACAACATGCCTTGAATGTCTCATCCTTATCAAAACCTACATAAAAACTTGTACTTTATTTAAATATTGTACATGTATATATAAATAAAATTTTGCAGAAAAACAATTATTAATATATAAATGAACAACTTAATTAACAATCATTATTGCTATATGTATAATAAGTTAAATATTATATAAAAAAAACTACCCACCATATTTTTGTGGTTCTTCATACAAACGTTTGGCATTATTATAATAGTCAAAGTATATTATCTTAACATCAGGGTAAGTCTCTCTTAATGTAGTTATAGAATAGATTAGATTGTCATTAAAATATTGTATGACAGTATTAAATGCCTTAAAGCATCCAAATTCATCGTAGTTTTTTGTATTATTAGTATTCACCACTGCCAAAAGGGAGGCACTACACCCCACTGGAAAGTTCCCTGGAATAACTATCTCTACAGCTCCCTCTTTGATTAATGACTATCACATGGAAAGAAAAAAAATAGTTACTACATTATTATAACTTATATTGAAGTAGTTATTAAAATACATAAATTTATTATAACTTATTATGGTTGTTTCTGTAATTTTATTAACCACTAAGGGAATAAGATTTCTGAAGTTTGAAAATTTTGGTGTAATATGAGAGAAAATATCATTTCCACCAATTTCTCCGACTAAAAATAATGATTTCTTAAAGTAGTTACGACAATCTGTATCATAAAAATAACAAATATTGTTAACTCTTTGATTAAAAAAATATATTTTGAAAATTACATTAAATGTATATGCAAAAGAAGATGTGACAATACCTTTTTTGTTTTTACATAGTGAAGGCTTGAGTCTCTTAAACATCTTAAGTTGAACACTCAATGAGTTATTAGTTCCAGGTAGAGCAACCATACTTTTATTGAAATAATTAAAATCAAGTGCAGTGGCACCAGCAAATGCAAAGTTCACTCCTTCCGTGATATCTTGGCCTTCAATGAGATTTTTATAGGCTGGCAAAAATGGCAATCCATATGCTTGAGCTACAAAATAAAGTGAGTATCAGGGAATATATCTAATAAAATACTAATAACACAATATAAAGGAATATATCTTAATTCTCTTTAGCCTCACTTTTATATTCAGAAATATACTTTTACCCTCCAAGGTTAAAAGTATATACAAATAAAACTAAAAAATAATAAATTTACCTATGAAATCTATAATCAATCGTCCATTTGACAAACGTCCTGAGGGATGTTTAAAATACGTTGATCCATAAGGACTATTGATAGGCATAGGTGGGTGAAGAGTTGCTTCATTTCCTGTGTCGCTTATTGAATCACCAAAATTAAATATAGCTTCATAGGGAAGAGGATTGACATTTGAAAGTACATTTCTGAATATAAAAGTGAGGCTAAAGAGAATTAAGAACTTCATGTTATTATTATAAGTCATGAGTTTATCAATGTTGATATATGTGATGATGGTAGATTGAATTTATATATATTATCTCGCAAGCCACTTATCTTGTCATACATCTTTTGATCTTACACATTAACTAATATTTTCCAACACATAAACAACTTTAAATAAATATTTGTTATTTTTACCGTATTTTTTCAACTTTGCTTTTGTTGTTATATAACTATAAATACACTCACATAGCACCCTATAAAAAGAACGATACATTAAATAAAATGTTGTATCGATGGTTTTGTATAGAATAGTCGATGACACCTTTATTCCCCAACAAACCATGTTGGATTTTTATTATTTTGTTATGACATAAAATTTGTGCCTCAATTGGGTTTGGGTCGTAACCATGGCGAACATGGAGGAAAGGTGGACACCTAAGTGTGTTAGAGTCCCATACGGTGAAAGATACTTAAAGTGGGTTAGAGTCCCATACGAGTGACGGTCACTTGAACTGAGGATTAAGCCTCATAGAGGACCCGATATCCACCACGACAGTCGAATCATACGAGCATGTGTGAACTGATCCTGGCTTAGACGTAGGTCCGTTCGGGGATTGATGTTTCCTGAATCCAAATAGTGATTTATTGAGTTATGAAAACTCAAGTGATATGTTTCCACACACTGTGAGTATCCCTCAGTTGCTTAAGTGATAGTTACATTGTATGAGTGATACACAAGTAACAGAAGGTGAATACTTGAGTTAGAAATCAGGTAGTAACCTTGTCGAGCCGAGTGGACCCATAGGATAGGGGAACTCACTGATATTATTATCTCACCCCATAAATGTTGTTATTTTTCTGGTTTTTTTGTAGGTAAGATTAAGAGGATCGTTTTGATGATGTTTCGACGTTGTTGTGATGATGTGATCTTCCGCTGTGGATTTTGTATAATGGTAGATATTGTACATATATCTTAGATTTTTATTTAGGAACTTTCCATGTCTTGTACCATAGGTTGTATCTTTTATTTTGGTCAAGTATGTAAATGATGCCTCTCGACTCTTGTGTTGTATCAGTACCAAATAATAACACTTGTATGATATTATTCTAGATATATATTACACGGGTTGTTACATAATGAATCCTCTTAGGGATTATTCATAGTGATGGCCTTCTTCCTATTGTTTATACATTTTAATGGGTCATTACTGGTCTAGAAGAATAATTAAATAAATTAGAGAGACAACATAAAATAGGAATAAAACAATAATTGAATATAAAAATCATTGAGAAAAATATCATACATCTCCCTCTCAAGTATCTTTGATCACATGTTCCTTGTAATACAACAATACATATATGTCATATGGGCCTCCTGGATATATCTCTTCCCAAGTATCCTTCCCTATAGGCGCATACACCTTAGGAAGCCCCAGTTTGGGTTACTTTCCTTAGCCTCTTACACCTCAGACTCTTGAGGTTATGTTTATGGCTCAGATGATCTAACTTCTTAAGCCTCTTGCATTAAATCATATATTCAAACATATATGTACTAACCTATTATGAAATAATGAAGTGATGGATGCTTTGAGTAATGTTCAGTATCAATTGATTCAATTTTGAATTTGATGTGTTTCACAGACTAGAATTGCTAACAAAACAAGATTCATACTCTAAAATTCAAAGGACATTTTTATTATGTCAGATGTTTCATGGTGAAAATAGAAAAACTCAATATAATATACATATAATCAATGTCGATTTTCTATAACATATTTCGTTGAGGTTAGAAATTCTAACATGAAAAATAAAATTGGTTCAAATATGTCATTTAAATTATTATTATGAAATGATCTAATTTATAATATAAATAAAACAGGAAACAATGCAATATTTATAGAATTTATTAATAGTTCATTTTGAACTATTTTTTAGGTATATTTTAGAATCACGAACGAGAGAAGCCCTTTTCTTTTTATGATTAGTGCTAAATAAAAGATATATATATATATATATATATATATATATATATATATATATATATATATATATATATATATATATATATATATATATATATATATATATATATATATATATATATATATATATATATATATATATATATATATATATATTGATAATAAAAAAAGTTTTATACTATTTGTATATCAAAATCATTCATAAATATAACTTTAAAGATAATTCAATAGACAATTATTTAGTATTTATAATTGGCTGATTGTATAAAAACAATTTATACCAATAGCATTTATGAGTTAAATTTTAAAAAGAATGACATTAATGTTTATTGAATATATAACTAATCCCGTCGAGAGCTACATAAATTCTGATATACATATTTCTTAATTCTCCTGACGACACTATCTTGAATGCTTTTAGGCTATTTGAAAAGGAGCTGGTTTAAGTGAGGGATATGCAAAAGGTCCTTCAACTAATCCTTTTGCTAATAGTTTATATGCTACTTCTGTAAAATGAACTCCATCCCAGTTTATATTTTTAGAAGGGTCAGAGCAAACAGTTGTATTAGGACTTCCACACCCCATTCTTGGATCAAAATTATGTGGCCCACCGCCTCCACAACATGCCTTGAATGTCTCATCCTTATCAAAAAACCTACATAAAAACTTGTACTTTATTTAAATATTGTACATGTATATATAAAAAAAAATTTGCAGAAAAACAATTATTAATATATAAATGAACAACTTAATTAACAATCATTATTGCTATATGTATAATAAGTTAAATATTATATAAAAAAAACTACCCACCATATTTTTGTGGTTCTTCATACAAACGTTTGGCATTATTATAATAGTCAAAGTATATTATCTTGACATCAGGGTAAGTCTCTTTTAATGTAGTTATAGAATAGATTAGATTGTCATTAAAATATTGTATGACAGTATTAAATGCGTTAAAGCATTCAAATTCATCGTAGTTTTTTGTATTATTAGTATTCACCACTGCCAAAAGGGAGGCACTACACCCCACTGGAAAGTTCCCTGGAATAACTATCTCTACAGCTCCCTCTTTGATTAATGACTATCACATGAAAAGAAAAAAAATAGTTACTACATTATTATAACTTATATTGAAGTAGTTATTAAAATACATAAATTTATTATAACTTACTATGGTTGTTTCTGTAATTTTATTAACCACTAAGGGAATAAGATTTCTGAAGTTTGAAAATTTTGGTGTAATATGAGAGAAAATATCATTTCCACCAATTTCTCCGACTAAAAATAATGATTTCTTAAAGTAGTTACGACAATCTATATCATAAAAATAACAAATATTGTTAACTCTTTGATTAAAAAAAATATTTTGAAAATTACATTAAATGTATATGCAAAAGAAGATGTGACAATACCTTTTTTGTTTTTACATAGTGAAGGCTTGAGTCTCTTAAACATCTTAAGTTGAACACTCAATGAGTTATTAGTTCCAGGTAGAGCAACCATACTTTTATTGAAATAATTAAAATCAAGTGCAGTGGCACCAGCAAATGCAAAGTTCACTCCTTTCGTGATATCTTGGCCTTCAATGAGATTTTTATAGGCTGGCAAAAATGGCAATCCATATGCTTGAGCTACAAAATAAAGTGAGTATCAGGGAATATATCTAATAAAATACTAATAACACAATATAAAGGAATATATCTTAATTCTCTTTAGCCTCACTTTTATATTCAGAAATATACTTTTACCCTCCAAGGTTAAAAGTATATACAAATAAAACTAAAAAATAATAAATTTACCTATGAAATCTATAATCAAGCGTCCATTTGACAAACGTCCTGAGGGATGTTTAAAATACGTTGATCCATAAGGACTATTGATAGGCATAGGTGGGTGAAGAGTTGCTTCATTTCCTGTGTCGCTTATTGAATCACCAAAATTAAATATAGCTTCATAGGGAAGAGGATTGACATTTGAAAGTACATTTCTGAATATAAAAGTGAGGCTAAAGAGAATTAAGAACTTCATGTTATTATTATAAGTCATGAGTTTATCAATGTTGATATATGTGATGATGGTAGATTGAATTTATATATATCATCTCGCAAGCCACTTATCTTGTCATACATCTTTTGATCTTACACATTAACTAATATTTTCCAACACATAAACAACTTTAAATAAATATTTGTTATTTTTACCGTATTTTTTCAACTTTGCTTTTGTTGTTATATAACTATAAATACACTCACATAGCACCCTATAAAAAGAACGATACATTAAATAAAATGTTGTATCGATGGTTTTGTATAGAATAGACGATGACACCTTTATTCCCCAACAAACCATGTTGGATTTTTATTATTTTGTTATGACATAAAATCTGTGCCTCAATTGGGTTTGAGTCGTAACCATGGCGAACATGGAGGAAAGGTGGACACCTAAGTGTGTTAGAGTCCCATACGGTGAAAGATACTTAAAGTGGGTTAGAGTCCCATACAAGTGACGGTCACTTGAACTGAGGATTAAGCCTCATAGAGGACCCGATATCCACCACGACAGTCGAATCATACAAGCATGTGTGAACTGATCCTGGCTTAGACGTAGGTCCGTTCGGGGATTGATGTTTCCTGAATCCAAATAGTGATTTATTGAGTTACGAAAACTCAAGTGACATGTTTCCACACACTGTGAGTATCCCTTAGTTGCTTAAGTGATAGTTACATTGTATGAGTGATACACAAGTAACAGAAGGTGAATACTTGAGTTAGAAATCAGGTAGTAACCTTGTCGAGCCGAGTGGACCCATAGGATAGGGGAACTCACTGATATTATTATCTCACCCCATAAATGTTGTTATTTTTCTGGTGTTTTTGTAGGTAAGATTAAGAGGATCGTTTTGATGATGTTTCGACGTTGTTGTGATGATGTGATCTTCCGCTGTGGGTTTTGTATAATGGTAGATATTGTACATAGATCTTAGATTTTTATTTAGGAACTTTCCATGTCTTGTACCATAGGTTGTATCTTTTATTTTGGTCAAGTATGTAAATGATGCCTCTCGACTCTTGTGTTGTATCAGTACCAAATAATAACACTTGTATGATATTATTCTAGATATATATTACACGGGTTGTTACATAATCAATCCTCTTAGGGATTATTCATAGTGATGGCTTTCTTCCTATTGTTTATACATTTTAAGGGGTCATTACTGGTCTAGAAGAATAATTAAATAAATTAGAGAGACAACATAAAATAGGAACAAAACAATAATTGAATATAAAAATCATTGAGAAATCTATCATACATCTCCCTCTCAAGTATCTTTGATCACATGTTCCTTGTAATACAACAATACATATATGTCATATGGGCCTCCTGGATATATCTCTTCCCAAGTATCCTTCCCTATAGGCGCATACACCTTAGGAAGCCCCAGTTTGGGTTACTTTCCTTAGCCTCTTACACCTCAAACTCTTGAGGCTATGTTAATGGCTCAGATGATCTAACTTCTTAAGCTTCTTGCATTAAATCATATATTCAAACATATATGTACTAACCTATTATGAAATATGGAAGTGATGGATGCTTTGAGTAATGTTCAGTATCAATTGATTCAATTTTGAATTTGATGTGTTTCACAGACTAGAATTGCTAACAAAACAAGATTCATACTCTAAAATTCAAAGGACATTTTTATTATGTCAGATGTTTCATGGTGAAAACAGAAAAACTCAATATAATATACATATAATCAATGTCGATTTTCTATAACATATTTCGTTGAGGTTAGAAATTCTAACATGAAAAAATAAAATTGGTTCAAATATGTCATTTAAATTATTATTATGAAATGATCTAATTTATAATATAAATAAAACAGGAAACAATGCAATATTTATAGAATTTATTAATAGTTCATTTTGAACTATTTTTTAGGTATATTTTAGAATCACGAACGAGAGAAGCCCTTTTCTTTTTATGATTAGTGCTAAATAAAAGATATATATATATATATATATATATATATATATATATATATATATATATATATATATATATATATATATATATATATATATATATATATATATATATATATATATATATATATATATATATATATATATATATATATATATATATATATATATATATATTGATAATAAAAAAAAGTTTTATACTATTTGTATATCAAAATTATTCATAAATATAACTTTAAAGATAATTCAATAGACAATTATTTAGTATTTATAATTGGTTGATTGTATAAAAACAATTTATACCAATAGCATTTATGAGTTAAATTTTAAAAAGAATGACATTAATGTTTATTGAATATATAACTAATCCTGTCGAGAGCTACATAAATTATGATATACATATTTCTTAATTCTCCTGACGACACTATCTTGAATGCTTTTAGGCTATTTGAAAAGGAGCTGGTTTAAGTGAGGGATATGCAAAAGGTCCTTCAACTAATCCTTTTGCTAATAGTTTATATGCTACTTCTGTAAAATGAACTCCATCCCAGTTTATATTTTTAGAAGGGTCAGAGCAAACAGTTGTATTAGGACTTCCACACCCCATTCTTGGATCAAAATTATGTGGCCCACCGCCTCCACAACATGCCTTGAATGTCTCATCCTTATCAAAACCTACATAAAAACTTGTACTTTATTTAAATATTGTACATGTATATATAAATAAAATTTTGCAGAAAAACAATTATTAATATATAAATGAACAACTTAATTAACAATCATTATTTGGTTCAGCTAAGGCTCCGCCAATACCTCTTCCTCCCGAGTATGACATGAATGTCAGTTATGAGTACCACTCTGGGACGCCAGGGAAATCGATCGAGAATTGCAATGTCTTAAAGCACAAAGTACAAGACTTGATTGACTTGAAAGATATATTATTCAAGCCAGTTGTTCCAAACAACCCCGTGCAGGCAAGTACATCTGCAATGCCGTAGTCAGCAGTAGATCTGAAGGATTTGCATCAGTGGGACTGTCTCGTCAGCTATTTCCAGAACCAAGACCCCAAGCAGTGGGAGAATAAAGCGGATCACTCCAACAATCATTGGTTAAATCATGTTCATGTGTGATTTTCTTGACTGTCATTTGTAACATTCATTTGTAATAAACTCGTTTGTTTTTGAATAATAATTACATTGAAATGAATATGCATGTTTTAAATAAATCCATTCGCGGTCCCTCATACTTTATCTTGTCAATATTAAAATGTTAGTTTTAAGAGGAGGATGATGAAATTAAAAAACGTGAAGTCACTGCTCGTACGCTTTTGAATAAAACCTTGCTGATGATGTAAGGCATTGTTTCAAATCCCCAAACACCGGAGGTATAAGGAAGATAATCCCTAGACAAACCCTTCGAGCCAAGGAGTAAAAGTTTCTTTCTGAATATAAAACCCCCAATCTTAAAACCGGGGCAGGGTAGTCGTTAGTTAGTTTGACCAAGCGTTCAAACTTCAAAAGAGAAGTGTCCTATATGAGGATCAAGCATATCTTATCCATCACAAGAGGTTGGAAACCGCAAAATTCCAAATGGTTGTCCCTCACCCACAGAGGCACGAGGTAGTCACAACATTCCCATTAAACGGCCAGATGCCACATGATTTGTTTCAACAAAAGAGAATAAATAAATAAAGAAAACAAAAATGAAAAGAAAGAAAGCCTGCTAAGTCAAAAACTTGAAGACAAGTGACTTAAGCAAAAAGTAGGGCATCCTTGTGGATTGTAAATCAGAGCCAATCCAACAAGAATAGGGAAATTGTAAAAAACAAAAATGCAAAAGAGGAATCAAAAGAAAATCCTCAGCAAGAACAAATTCGTGTGGCTACAAACCAAAAAAAATAAGGATGACTGCCACACCGAAAAACCTCGTGGGTTCATTTTCATTCCCAAATCCCTTTTGGAAGAAGAGCGCTTGTATCGAACTAGCTGAACGTAGGACTGGAGAACATCACGAAGAGCGGGTAGGTTAGGATAGGTTTGAGCCTTATATCCTTTCTTTCTAAAACCGTGAACCATACCACATTATAACCCTCAAAAGACCTAATTGAAGCAAGGGTTTATTTCGAAGGCGTACTATAGTCGATACAGTCGTGTCAAAACTGACTCTTCATCAATTTACTCATATGTATTGATATTGATATGAAATGTGTTATCAGTGATGCATTCATTATATGTCATAATTTCAGTGAACATGCTTGGATTTCAAAACTGTATAAAAATGAGAGTGCATTATCAATTCCAAAATGAACTTGTCTTACTCGTGAGTAAGCATCTGACATTAAGAGATTCACCACAATGAACGTGAATTGAGGAACATGATGATATCAAAAGTGTAGAACGCATAAGACCTCCATTGAGTCGGGGCAAGCCACTTCTTTTGATTATGTCAGTCAGAATGTTTGAAGACTCTGTCGAGCAGAAAGACAAACCGCTTCGAGATCCTGTCAATCTGAGGCAATCACATTGAGAAATCTCTACAAGATTCAGTCAATCTGAGGTAGTGAAGTCAAGATTCAATCAATCTCTCTGAAGATCGGTAGGTCAGGAGCATTCCCTCAAAGATCCCCCAACCAGAGGCAAAGTTACTTCAAGGCTCGTACTGGGGAAGCCCACCCCAAGAGCACAAGAAGTCAATCTCCCCGAAATGGTTAATCAGAGGAATGCAGTTCAATGGCAATGGGGCAGGTCCGATTGAGATAATCCACGATGAAGTTGCTTCCTAACTTGTGATTGGGGTAATCCATGCAAATACCCAATAGATTAGGGAAAGATGATCCAAAGAGAGGAAGGTTCTCCCCCTTCCTATGAAAGCTTTTCATATCCAGCTTGGGGCATCCAAAGATCTACATCAGATCCATCCTCTAGCAACACCATGAAGTCAGATGTCGGGAAGTCATTCAAGACGCAACCCACTCTCTATAAATCAGAATCCTCGCAACCCGAGCAAATTTTTCTCAACATTCATTGCACCGTACCCAAGATTGGGGCATCCGTAGATTCTCATATCATTGTATCAACCTGTCATGCATAATTCATATCATTTCATTCACACATATCATCCAACATGGTACAAATATCTCTAACAAGGAAGAATCAAGCCCAACACTCTCTTGGCACTATTCAACAACCCATTTCCGTTGGCAAACCTCTCGCAAAGTCCAATTATCATTGGCAAGACCCATATCTCTCAAATTTGAAAAACCAATCAAGCCATCATCAGTGTCTATCACCTTTTTCGATACCCTTCGATATTGATATCTCTTTTCGCCAACCATATAGTTGTAGATAATCACCCTTCACTCAGTTTCTGACTTAATGATGCCATTGCCTCTAACCCCAGATTTGAGAGACCCTCCCATACCGAACCTCAGAGTTGATGCCAATTTGTACCCCAGCCTCAGAGTTATTGTATATTCCTCTTATCCCCAACCTCAGAGTTGTTATCTTTCTCTTACACCCAACCTCAGAGTTGATATCAATCCCTACTTCAGCCTCAGAGTTCTTGTCTATTTCTCTTATTCCCAACCTCAAAGTTGTTATCTATCAATTTCATGTCCGACCTCAGAGTTGTGTGTTTCTCCTTTCCAACGGAGTTGTATGTCTCCCTTTTCCAACCTCAGTGTTGTCGCCCTCCTCCAACCTAAGTGTTGTTACCCCGTTTCCAACCTCATAGTTGTTGTCCCTTCTTACACCCGACCTCAGAGTTGATGGTGGTTCCTTCTCCAGCCTCAGAGTTGTTGTCGTTTTCTCTTATATCCAACCTCGGAGTTGTGTGGTGCTCTTTCCTTACCCCAACCTCAGAGTTTTCACCCTTTTGCAACCTCAGTGTTGTCTCCCTTTTCAACCTCAGTGATGTCGCCCTTTCCCAACCTCAGTGTTGTCGCCCCTTTTCCAACCTCAGTGTTGTCGCCCCTTTTTCAACCTCAAAGTTGTCATCACTTTTCCGACCTCAGAGTCGTATTACCCCAACCTCAGAGTTATTGTTCCTTTTCCAGCCTCAGAGTTGTTGTTTACCGTTTCATTTCCAACCTCAGAGTCGAGTATCTGCTTTCTTCCAACCTCGAAGTTTACGGTTACCATTTTTTTGCTCCCAGCCTCAGAGTTGAGCAACTATCCTTTTCCCAACTTCGGAGTCGGTATATCTCTTTTTAGTCTTAGAGCTTAAACCCCACTTTTTCCAACCTTAGAGTTGACGATTACCATTCTTTTCCGGCCTCAGAGTTGAGTATCTACTTTTTTTCCACTTCAGAGTGAATGTACCGTGTTATCCCCAGCCTCAGAGTTGAATGGCTATCATTCCCCAGCCTCAGAGTTGAATAGCTATCTTTTCAGCCTTAGAGCGTAGTATATACCTTTTTTCAACCCTAGGGTTGACGATCTATCTTCATCCTCAGAGTTGAATAGCTATCTTTTCAGCCTCAGAGTGTAGTATCTACCTTTTTTCAACCCTAGGGTTGACAATCTATCTTCAGCCTCAGAGTTGAAGGACTGTCTATTTTCAACCCTAGGGTTGACGATCTATCTTTTTCCGGTCTCAGAGCTAAATGCCTACCTTTTTCCAACATTGGAATTGATATACCTTTTTGCCTCTAGCCTCAGAGCTGAATGGCTACCTTTTTTCTGACTTGCAAGTTGCGGTATTATTTTCTTATTCTCCAACCTCAGAGTTGACATCTACGAATCTGACCTCAGAGTTGACGCCTACATTTGTCCCCGACCTTAGAGTCAATGTCCATCCCACTATACTCAACCTCATGTTTGACGCCTATCATTTCTCCAATCTCAGAACTGATGTTGATCACGATTTGTTTCCAACCGCAGAGTTGAGAATGTCCAGTTTTACCCCAATCGCAGTATTAAGGTCAGAATGCTTCAATTCCCAGCAATCAGTGTTGCTCTGTTTCTGTCTCAAACCTCATAGTTGACGACCAACTATTTTCCTTCCCAATTTCCCTACTGTCGTCCTCAGTGAGGTCATCTGCCATCCCAAATCCTAGGATTTTCCTGGCGAACCTTTTCATATTCCCAAAAAACAATCATCATATATCCCCCAGCGGAAAATTCTTTCTCGATGCCTTCTAAAAAAAACTTGTTAGTAGAGATAAAATGAAAAAAATAATCAATCATACTGTATTAGCATACTGCATACGTCATGCATATCCAACCGCTCATATACCCATATACCACATGACATTCCTATTCCTTGTAGTTGCCCTGCACAATATACTAGCTTGTTCATCCCATACCCCAGTGGTGAATGCCTTGTGACCTATCTTCACATAGCTTTCCATTTATTTCTCGTGGGCAAATTTTCCAGTATTTAATCCTCTCCTACCTTGATTGTCTAGAAGTCGTTGCTATCCATACATTCAGGTCCGAGAAGATTAAATAGGGGCAGTTGTCATACCCCAAAATTCGCCCTACCCTTCACATCGATCATATAGGTCACTAACCCCAAACATTTGCATATCATCCTCATCCATTCATTTCATTTGAATAAGCATGGTTCAATCCGATTTACAAGTCACGTCAGTTGGATTCACCAACCCATTGTATATACAATCATTATTTCATCATGTCAATAATTGTTCTGATTAATTCTAATGTCGTATTTATTTCAACTTCAAATTAAATTTTGAAGTTTAATTTGATTCTGTGGTTAAAGTTATTTGAAAATAAATTTGGTTTAAGAAATCATTTCGTTCTTTTTTGAATTAATTTTGGAAATTAAAGTTGAGTTGGACGATTCAAATTGATTCTTGAAAAGTCGAATTGATTTTGGAAATTTAATCATTTTTGTATTGAGACCATTCATTTCCTTTTGATAAGCCCAACTTGATAAGTCCATTTCCATTGTTAATATCCAAATAAATCCAATTATCCATATCCATTTCATCCATTTTCCAATTTGTATTCATTAATTAAATTACCCAAAACAAAAATCCAATTTTCTAATTTTAAATCTATTATCCAATTCAATCCCATTTTTACATTTAAACCCGATCCATATTTACCCAAACCATTATCCAATTCGCACTTTAATATCTAATTCCCGTGTCAATATCCAATCCATAATCCATAAGTCAATTTTACTCCATATTCACATAAAACAAAAAATGTGAGATAAGCCAGAACGCACGTGCAACAACTCTGCGGTGAAAAAACCAAACACAGCCGTCAATCCCAAACGAAGCTAACGCACAACAAGCCATTTGGAAAATAGAAAAGCTCACAAGCTAAGCCAGTTGCATAAAAAATACAACGCAAAATAACTAGCAGCTACAAGCTTCCATCCAAACGCCAACGATTCAAAAAGCGCCAAATCGAAGCTACTTCCAATAACCTGAAAAATGCAAATGAAGTAACAAGCTTCACGAATGCAAAGCACTAACGACAACAGCTATAAAACGAGCTCCACAAGCTTCAAAAGCCGCACGCAGCTCACACAGCAACCAACAGTAAAAGCGCTTCGTGACATCATTATTCTTTCTTGGATTAGCTGAGATATTTGGAAATCATCTTTTGTTGCTTATTGGTTTAAGCTATACTAATCCAACTTAAGCTATAAAACGAGCTCCGCAAGCTTCAAAAGCCGCACGCAGCTCATGCAGCAACCAACAGTGAAAGCGCTTCGTGACATCATTCTTATTTCTTGGTTAAGCTGGGATATTTGGAAATCATCTTTTGTTGCTTATTGGTCTAAGCTATACTAATCCAACTTAAGCTTCCAAAATGCAGTACGTGAACTGCACCAAACCACAATCCAAAACGCACCAGCTACCACGCAAAAATAGGCTACTTCCACAACCTGCATAAGCCACCAAGTTTGCCGTACCAACTACTGAGCAAACAAACGCCAACAGCAGAACGCAGCAACGACAAGCTGCAAAAACTCAGCTCAAAGCCAAGACACTTCCAACAACTGCAACAGGCTAACACACCCAAGCCAATACCAGCTGCTACAACACGCATGAAAGTGCATAAGCGGCAACGCAAAACGGCTTCTAAAACGAGTTGCTATCCAAAAATAGCTAAACGCGCAGCTAACGTGAAAACAAAAGCGAACAAATGAAAACGCAGAAAATTTTTTATAAGAACATGACCATACAGTGAAGCTAGAGGGATTTTTCTTTTTATTTCTTTGAAACGAAACAGAATTATTTCTACAGAAAAATCACGCTTCTTCCTCCTTCCTCTCCGTACCCGTACGTTGTGACCGATCTTCACTTGCATAACAGAAAACCATGGTCGCCGTTTCCACCATGATTCAATCCGCTAACGAATCTCTACTCCGCCACATTCGTTCCGCAATAACCACTGCATAATGAGACCTCTCGCCGGAATCCGTATCGGAGCATAATGCTTCCATCAATCCTGCAAACAAGAGCAACTCGCAGCAGCAGAGGAAGCGAAGAAGAGTGTGATAATGAACCGTGCTTCTGAACGCCTTCTTAGAGCTGCCGACAGATCCGATTCCAGCATGGCCAGTAAACTCTTCCTATCTTTCGTGTTATCAATCTATTACGGAGCTTCTCTGTTTGTCGAGCCAGTCGAGATCGCCACGTGGTGGCACCGTTTATAGTTGGTGAGAGTCGCGTTCCGTTGCGATTGGGAGAGTTGGACGCGGAGGTTAGGATGAAGTGTGTCCTCGGAGGGACTTGCCGCTGCCGGTGTCAAAATTTGGCACGACCATCGCATCCTAGTTTTTTCTTCCATTTTGCTGAAATGCAGAGTGAAGATGTAAGAGGTGAGGACCATTTGTTTGGTGTTTCTACCTTGGGCCTCTAATTGAGGTCCAAGCATAGTTTTCTGCTTGCCATATCTCTCCCCATAACCTATGTACCTCCTGCGATTGGGCTTAAGAATTGATTCCAAAGCCCATCCTGATATTTCTGTTTGTTTTTAGTTTTATTAACAATTCTGGTTAGATTCAATTGATAATTTTGTTAATTTGGTTTAGATTTTAATTGATGATTTGATCTTAGAATTAATTTATAATTTTGTGTAGAATTTTATTTGTTAATGGTTTAGATTTGAATGGACAATTGCTTGGGATCAATTTTTGTTAGCAAATTAGACTTTATGTAATTTGCTAGACTTTCATCGGTTGATTAATTGTGTAGATTTAATTTTGTTAATAGTTTAGAATTAATATTTTGCTATTTGTTTTGGATTTAATTCTCTTATGGTTTCTACTTTGATCTAATTCTAACATCTAACAATTAACATCTAATTCTTTCAATTCCCGCATTCTAACATCTAATTTTTTACAATTCCGCTTCTAACATTTATTTTTGTCATTTACTTTACCTTGCTTTATGCTTTGTATTTGTACATTCTCACTTAACCTTGAAAATGAAATAAAAATGGCAAGGACTTGAAAAAATACAAAAAATTAAGATAATTCCCGAGCATGTAATGGACATTGGAATGGACTTAGAGATTGTTGTTAGGATCCTTGCAAAAGGCCTTGGAAAAATATTCAACCCGAACATGGAAGGAGCATTCAAGAATTCATGACTTGTAATTTTTTATGCGCTTTCTAGTTTAGGACACAATCACACACACGACTTTAACTTGGGCTACCTGACAATGAGACCTTTTATTTCCTGCACTCCCTTGTACTTTACATGTACCCCCTCCCCTTTCCTATGTATGCTTTTACTTGATTTCTTCTATGGCTTGATAGTTACTCCTTAGGCATTAGGAGCGATCACTTTTTCATCATCAATAATCAAACCCTTGATCCAATGTCAAGCGGTCTTTTCTTAATTCAAAATCATTAATCAAACCCTTGATCCAATGTCAATCGGTCTTTTTCCAAATCAAACTCAAAAACACAATAAATGGCGATTAGGATTGTACGTTACGAGCCTTAAGTGGTAAAGAAGGGATGAGACTGGAGTTTTCCTACACTCATTCTGAATGCTTCGAACACAAGACGTTAGGCTTGGTAGTTCGAGGTATTCACTTTTATCCATAGTCTTTAGTGCAATCCGAAATCAAGAACACATTTCTCAAAACATAAAAACAACTCAACATGTTCAAACCTTTGTTTGAGCCTTAGGACGACACAATCGAAAACCCTTCTTCAAGGTAATAAAATCAACAAAACACACAAACATTTTAAACCCACGAACTATGGGGCTCTGATTTCTCACTTCAACAAATGGGCATACGTAGGCACGAGGATCCAATCCTTGGCGAGCACACTAATTTAAAATCTACCGCCACTCCGCAAACCTTTGGCAAGCAAACATTCGATAAACAATACACATATAAGCGCAAACATCCTAGATTGTTCCCCATGGAGTACCATGGATGTGAGGGGTGCTAATACCTTCCCCTTGCATAATCGACTTCCGAACTTGTTCGTGGTTGTGACGACCACTCTTTGGGGTTTTTTCGATATTTTCCCATTCCTTTGGAATAAATAAAAAACCGATGGAGACTCTGTATTTTTCGCGTAGCGACACATATTTTTTGTTGAAGTAGGTTGATGTTTTAGTTAGGTATGTTGGTAAAAGTTATTTTTATTGTATGATGTGTTTGTATATGTATGTTAATGTTTATTTTATTGTTTTAAGATATTGATAATGTTATTACTTGGACATTGCAACTATCATGTTGTTTGTTCAACATGTCCTAGAAGATGTGTGTATTATATCATATGCGGTTTCAGTATTTTTCCTATCCCTTATTTAATTAGAAAATAATAATATAAGAAATTAAGTTATGTTAGAAAACAACTTACATTAATAAATGTTTTACTTACTTTCTTCAAGCCATTATTTGTATCTCGTTCTTTGAATGTTAGAATTTTGTTTAATGCTTCTAGTTATTCAATCATCACTTCTTTTTTACTCGTTCGTTCTGCAAAGTTAATGTGTTGCAAAATGAGCTAGTAAAATAATAAAGTATTGATTGAAGAACTACAAGCATCGAACCAAATTCTAACACTCAAAGAGCGAGATACAAATAATGGATTGTAGAAAACTCAAAAACATTGATTAATGTAACTTGTTCTTCTAATATAAATTAATTTGTCATACTATTAATTTCCAATTCAGATTGAAATGTAACATGTTTATAGACAAGTGAGTGAAATAAACATTCCACATAAGTTATAATAAACTCAATTATACATATCACAACTCTTAGAAATGAAAATTCATATATAAAATATATAAAATATCATTTAATATATAAAATGAAGGAGAGGAGAATCCTAAAACTAATTATAAGATCTTAATCATAGTCTCAAACTCAAGCTTAATAAGGAACACATGTTCAGGGCCAAACTCAAGGTGCATATGCTACAGAAACTCAAACTGAAAAAGGAATACATGGTGCAACTGCAACAGAACCAAAGCAATCTAACTCATAAGTTCCAAAATTAAACTTAAGGAGAGCACAAAATCAGAAATGTGAAGCGCCAATAAGAACTTTGCAAAATATGGCCCCAACAACTTAAAAAGTGAAACAAGTCAAAACAAAACACCAACAAAAGGAAAATATTAACAAATAAAAAACAAAGAAAAGTACCTCTTGATCAAACTAATAAAATTACTTTTATGAAGTTTTGTTCAACATAAGAAAACACCAACAAAAGGAAAACATTAACAAATAAAAAACAATAAGAAGTTCTTTTGAAATAAATGTATTTTGGATTACATATTTGACCATTTTGAATAATATGTATGTTGATTACATCTATTTTAGATATTGCATTTGGGTTACATCTATTTTTGTTATAATCATTTTTGATGCTGTATATTTCGATGAACAACAAGTTACATAAGAAACAATGTTTTATCATTTTGTATACACTAATTTAATCAATCCTGATGCAACATAACATAATATACAGTATACAACCGAGAAAAAAAATCATATATTTGGGAGAAGGAAGATTCATTGAAATTAAAGGATTGAAATGATAAACTAGTATTGAAGATAAGGGACCAAAAATATATTTTAGTCTTTTTTTTAAAGAAAAATTTAGATTTCAAACTTTTTTGTTGACAAAAAATAATTTTCTTAATTATATTTTTCACCATTAGTTTTTATCGAATATTCATTTTTTCATATTTATTTTTATCCGTTTTATCCTTTTGTATATTCAAAGTTTTTATGTATGATGTATCTTCATAAAAAGTTTTGAACACAAAATTATTTGTTTATAATATTCTTTACAAACAATTGTCACTCTTACTTATTTATTCTTTATTATGTTTATATTATCATTGACATGAATAATATAAGTCATTAGTTACTCCCTTAAAATTATCTATTCTTGCAAAATGTATGTTAAATTATTATTTATGATCAATCATATTTTTAGTCAATTTAACCATTAAATTGTAAAATGTATGTTAAACTATCATTTATAATCAATCATATTTTTAGTCAATTTAACCATTAAATATTTAAACTTTTATATTTACGTTTGGTAATAGAATAACTAATGATCAACATTTTATTTTTGGTTGTAAGACCAAATAAAAGTAAATCCTAAATTCTTAAACAAAAGGTTCATTTTGTGTCACCTACTAGGAAGCATCTAAGATCTATAAGAGGATAAGTGTGAACTAGAAGATCCTGAATAGAAGAAGCATATTGGCTACCTTTGTGAGTGATTTTTCGTTGATAATTATCATGTAACATATCTTTAATATCTTGAGTCAAAACAACATATTTGTGACACTTTTTGTGAGAGACTCGATAAGGCTGATATAATGGGATGAATTTATGCAGCAAACATACTAACCGAATTTCAAGTCTTTTGGGATGAGAAATAAATATTAGTATAGACATGTTATATTTTATTTTAGAGTTAAATATGTTTTTTGTCTCTCTAAATATGATCATTTTCACTTATTTCCTTCAAAGAATGATCTTCATAATATTTTCCATCCACACTTTTGGTCCCTCATGCTAACGATAGTTAACAGAATTTGACGTGACATGCCACGTGGAACTTTTTTGATGATTAGGCATACACGTGGCAATGCCAGCGGTGCAAAAAAATGCTGATATGGATGTCACATGACAATTGTTTCCATTTTTATTTTTTATATTCATTAAAACTATAGCGACAGAAAGTCCATCATTAAAACTATAGCGACAAAAAGGCCATCATTAAAACTATAGAGACATAAACAGAAAATGATTATCCTGGTAGATTGAAAACCTGAAAAGGTAATCTAAGAAAAAACAAAGGATTATGGCAAGTAACTGCATCAGATCAGATTGGATCACTTGAAGCAACGCCTGCCTGTCAAAGCTCTCAACTGGCTCTTATTAGAAGCCCAAATACATATGGAATTCAAATTTGTTAGGGAGAATAATTTCATTGTATTTTAATGTAGCCTTTTACCATATTACCATTTTTCTAAATTTGTAAATATCCATGGGAACACGCCATTTGCGGATCACCATTCTATCAATAAAATTCAAGACTTATCCATTTATTGACAATCCTTATTTTATTCCTGCTCCACAAAAATATCATTTTTACTTTGATAACGATTCTTGAAACGAATATTTGATAATTTGTGTTTTTAAAAATGAAATTTTGTTTTCTTTTGATTTGTGAATGAAAAAATATGTCCATAGTTAAATCCCCAAGCGGCGAGTAAGTTGTGAAGTGTTGGATGTTGGAACTCAATGTTCCCTAGCAAAGTGCTAAGCCTGGATTTTCTATCAAGCTTTAAAATAAACAGTCAAGCTTTTTCAGCGATCTTCATTATCCCCAGTGGAAGCTGCAAATTTTGATGATGTCCCTGGAAGAATCATTTTGAAGGTTTTCCTGACCAATCTACACCCGTCCTTGGTAGAGTCTACATGTTTTTTTTATTTCCTAAGTGAAGTCTTCTTCTTCAGAGAAATTGGAACCCTACAACAAGATCTTTGCTCCATCAAAGATTCACATTTCATCCCCAGTCGAAGCATCTTCCTCTCCCTAGAGAGAATTGGACCTCGTGACGATACTTTTCTCCTTTGATGACCTTTAACTCATCTCTAGTGATGTTTTCCATCTTAATGAGACTAGCCAAGCTCATGTTGAGCTATGAAACATATTATGTCCTCAGCGTGTCTGTTTTGTCTATTTTTGTCAGCATAAACATAATGTGCGTACATGCATATACATATACATGCATATATATCATGAATAACCAAATTCACATCCATTTTGAATTCCTTGATGACATTTACCTTAATTTCTTTGACTATGTTAATCCTTGGGTGTTATGTTTCCTTCCCCATAGGAGTCATCAACCTTAAGCAGAGAGTTTATATCCTTTCTAATTCCAACACCGAGTTCATTCCTTGTGGAAGATGGTTGCTTTAGTTGTCCTTTTCCATCTTTGGATAGGATAAAATCTCAATTGAGCTTCATTCTCCATTGGTAGCGTCTTGCTTGATTGTTTTCTTTCCAGTTGTTCATGGAGTGAGCCAAATATTTGGAAATTAATGGTGAATCTCTCTAGGCTGTTAAACCTAGATCGAGAGTGCATTTATTTTGCATTGTCTCCCAGGAGATACATCTTCATTATCGCCATTGAAGACATATCCTTTTCCCCAATATGGACACAAGTGGTTATCTCATTTGAGAAGATTGTCTATCTCGAAGGAATTATCAACATATAAGTTTTCTTCCATCAGATGGTTTCCTCTCCAGAGAAGTTTGATGAAGACTTCCAATAGGTAGATGTCTCTTTATTTGAGAAGCCTATTTCATGATCTATGATCCCCAGTAAGTAGATGTTTTTTCCTAAGAAGCTTATTCTATTTCTGGACGCCCATTTTGGATAACAAATGGCAGACTCTTTTTGAGAAGTTTGTTTATCCCCAATGAAGTTATCCACATATCAAATGTTCTTTCCAATAAATGGCCATCTCCCAAGAGAATTTCGTCAGAGAAGTTTGTTGAAGAATACTACAAGCACCTTTCTTTTATCACATGACTATATCTCCCTGGTGAGGTGTTCCGTTACAAGAACTTATATCACTAGTGAGGTGTTAATCACAACCAATGGTACTTTCCCTAGTAAATCACGGTGGAAGTCTGTTGAAGATCCTTACTGTGATTTTCTCTTTATTTGAGAATTCCAATTTTTTATAAGATTAATTGATCCGCATCCTTCGAAGATCCCCAATGAAGTTACTTCTCTTTCCCTAATAAGTGGTCACCTATTTAGGAGCCCGTTCATTGATCCTTTCCGAGAGAAATACTTGGTTAAAGAAGAAACCAAGGCCCACTCACTGGCTTATGAACCGAATCATGGATAAGTTTATTTTTCCTTTTCTAAGTGGAATACTTAAGTAAAGAAGAAGGTGAATCATGTTTTGATCATGTAAGCTTATTTGGACTCGTTATTTGAACAAACAATCATCTCTACCTTTGAGAAACCTATTGCGAAATCCGTAACTCGTTATTTGAACAGGCGTTCATCTCTACCTTTGACAAACCTATTGCGAAGATATTCCTCAATGAATCATACTTTTATTTGGACTCGTTATTTGAGCAGGCGGTCATCTCTACCTTTGAGAAACCTATTGTGATCCAATATATTTCTAACAAGATGATACCTTTACTTAGGATACCACATGTTTGGTAGTAGGTAATATACTTCCCTTCTTGAGCTACCATATTGTTTAAGATGCCCCGTGATTGGTAGTCGGTAGTCTCATTCCCTAGTAGGGTTGATTATCTCATCCCCTTGGAGCCATCACCCATTCCTCAGTTTAAGTCACGATCCTTTGGAATGATATATTCCATAGGAAGCCCTGATCCATTAGAATTTGAAAATCTTCTTCCTCGGCTAAAGTTGTAATCTTTTCCTCAATGGAATTTCCTTTTGTCTGTCCCCATAGTGGTGTTCCTTTATCCTTGTGTGTTTTCTCAACTAATATTACTCCCCTGTGACATTGTTCCTCACAAAATTCCTGAGTCCTGCATGCATATCATATCATAAGCATTTGGTGGTCTCTTAGGGCCAAAAATTGTGCATGTTTGTCTTTAAGTCTCTCCAATCCCGTCGAGATGAAAATTCCAATTTTCATATCTCCGGATTGAAGAAACTTAAATCGGGGCATCTGTCATACCCTAATTTTGAACCCTAAGATGCCACCAAAACTTGTATCATTTGCATTACATCTAGCATCTTTGCATTACTAACCTATTGAAAATACAAAAAGATTTTTTACTTTGTTTGTCTTAAGCTATGGTTTTGCACCAAGAGCTTTCAAAGATTGATCAATCAAGACTTGGCATGCATTTTAACATTTCAAACTCCTCATCCTTCCCAAGTTATCAAGTGACTTCCATCAATAAAAATCAAGTTCAAGATCATTCCATCTCATATTCATCAAGGCCAAAGTTCATTTGCTACCCTCAACTAGGGTTTTGACCCAAAATCAACTAGTTGACTTTTTAGCCAAGGCATGATCCCAAAGATTTAAGTATGGTTCAACGAATTCAAATAAATAAAAAATAATCCATTCACATAATCAATGTAGCCAAGAGATCTCATGTTGGAGAATTGCCATCCAAGGCGCAGCGGAATTTAAAAATTTCTCCATTTAGTGATCCTTACGAATGGGCATGATCAGTGATAGAATCGTTACCTCTTGTGGCGATTCAAACCTTTGGTGCAGATCTCTGATAATGATCAAAACCTTTGATACAGATCCACGGGGCGATCACGAACGTTGAACGATGACAACGTCTCTACTCAGTCCACACGAACGGATTCCTTCAATCGCAGTGCTAGCTGTTATGAATGAAGGCTTTGAGTGAGAGAGAGATACGAAATTCCAACTCTTCAGTTGTGTTGTATTCCCATACAAAGCTTCTGCACAAGAGCTCTATTTATAGAACCACTTGTGTGGGCTTCAAGCCAAAAAGCCCACTTAAGTGCATTTTGGCCTATATCTCATAATATGCCAAAATCACTTAAGTATTTGGTACCTTACCATATTTCGTATTCTGCTTAAGTACACCGTACCTTACGATGTTCCTTAAGTATTTTATCTCTCATCAATCCGTCCTTTGTGTGTGACCCTATAGGTTTTCGCGACGTTGGCAATTATATTAAATCACACATTTAACATAATAAACAGTGAGCGGTATCTAGCAACACATCACTGCTACCCAAGTCACGAAAATGTCATGTGATCTGACAAAACCTCCTGTGATAATAATTATGTGTATAATTACCCCTTTGCCCTTATGTCTATATTGAACACAAGGTATAAACCGTGTCACCCTTGTCCAGTTCAATATTGGGCCCATAGACATTTATCCTGTTACGCAGGATTGGCAAATTCCATCTAGGACACTCATGTCCCTCAGCATGCTTCGTGGAGTACCCATTAACTGTCTTTATGGTTATCCAGTTACGGACAACGTTGGATCAGCAATAAAGCACTCGACTCTACATCTAGGATCCATAGTGCTTTCAGGTCGAAGGGTGGTATACACTATTATCACCATGAGAATAACTTATGACACTTTGCATAACTTTCTATATAGTATTCTCATAGCGGGTCAATCCGGTATAAATATTACTCCTAATATTCATACCTATGTTTAAGACTTGATAACTCTTTATCCATGATCCATGAGATGTGATCATCAGTCTACAAACATAATAGTCTTAATGCTTTAATGTTATCCCACTTCACACTAAAGCTCGACTACGGATACTTTAAGAATAGTGTCCTTATGTTTAATGTGTTCTCATGATTAAGTCACACTTAATACATTAAACGGACTATCTATTCCAGGGACTTTATTAATAAACCATAATAAAGAAATTGCCTTTAAATAATTCGATACAAGTACCAAAAATATTGGCCTCTAGGGCTTACACCAACATCTCATTCATTAAAGATTGCAAGAATTGGACTCATTTGATACAAAGTCAACTGAGGCAAAGTCAAAGTTTGACTTTTGACATTTTTGGTCAACCATGGACTTATCAAATCAAGGATCATGAAAATATGGTTTATGGATGCATTTGATCAAGAGAAAACAAGAAATTGTAGGTTACTTGCAAAAAGGGCAAGATTTGGTTTTGTAAAATTTTCTAAGTTATGAAAACAAACACATGTTTAAGGAGTCAACTTTCCAAGTTCATAACTTCCAATCCAAGCAACCATTTTATTTTCTCTAAAGTTCAACTTAAATCTCTCTTACATACTACAACTTTGTCCTTGATGATTTATTCCCAAAAAATTCAAGGATTTCAAGTTATGAAGTCATGAAGTTGGTACCGTAAAATTGAAACACTTAGAAAAAATTTCAACCAAATCTGCCTTCAAAAAGTGACTTACTTGATCATCATTTTTCACCATGATCCATATTGATTAAAGGAAAAATCCCAACATGAAAGTTGTAGAGGATGGTCTTAGCTTTCCAAAAAGTCCAAGATCATGAAATGATCGTTTTTGAGCTAGGAGTTTCGAAGATATGAAGTTGGCTCTCCAAATTCAAATTTTTGGTCATTTTCATGGCAAGTTCATCATGAAACCTTGAGACAAAGCTACATAATCTCACTTTAAAGGCTATCTTGCTTATAAATCTCATTCTAATTAGAAGATATCACAAGTTTTAGGCTATTATCCAAGAATCTAAATCACTACACAATGAATTATTCCATTTTTGCATAAAGATCACACTTCCATTCATGTAAAGTAGCTTTAATCAAACAAGAAATATCATTGAGCTCCCAAATGGCTTTTGTTATGATGCATACCAACTCTAAACCTAAAGTCAACTCCTATGCTCCAGAAAAAACTCAACAAAACACTCCATGTACTCCATGCTTTTTCCATGCTTCCCACTTGGTGATTTGTGCAAGAACCAACCAAGCAAACAAACCAAGACAAGCCACAATTATTTTATGATATCTGAAGCTTCCTAAACTCTCAAGGATCACATAAATAGAGGACAAATCCTCATCTATCTACACACCAATCTTGCCAAGCAAAATATTATTTTTGCAAGCTTTTTACCTTAACCTCCATTTCTCACATTTGGTTCGAGCATTCTGCAAACCAAAGAGTTCAACCATCTCCTGGGAACTCATAGACATTGTAAGAGACATCAAATAGTAGCTGGAAGTGGTATTGAAGAGGAATTGGACCTTTCTTCAATAGGTATATTCTTTCACTTCGAAACTCATTACACATGCATCATTTCCATGTGATTTCTGAAGCAAACATGTAGCATTTATTGTGTTAAGGTTGCTCATTAACTCACATGACATTTATCTTGTTGTTTATATCAATTTAAGTTGCATGAAACCTAAAGTTTCAGTTCTAGTTTTGGCCTTCGTTCATCTTCATCTTTGAGTATTAGCTAAAACATATCGTACCATTGTGTTCCTTACATTTTTTTAAGCAATTTTGATCTTTATTTCATGAAAAATAGTCGAGAAATAAGAGAGATATGTTTGTTAGAAAATCTGAAAAAATGATGAAAGAAAAAAATGAAAATAAGAAGCTAGAGGTTGAAGAAGATGCTGACATGGCATGGAAAAGTAAAACCAATCGCGTTTTTATAATATATACAATTCCTTGTATTATAATGTGTAATACCCTGTATTTCCTTAAATACTCAAATTCCTATTAATTGAGATCAATTGAGTTCCTATGTGCTCTAAAAGTTATCAGTTGGGATAAATAGAGTAAATAGTGAATTCAGATTGACTTAATTAATATTAATTGGGACTGACCTTTTATTAATTGGGATATTTTGGTAACACTAGTAATGGGTCAATTGCTCTGGTAGAGTAATTATCTAAGTCTGGTATCACTCAAGATATTTCTTTCTACTACTCCTACCCACTTTCTATCCACACAAATATTTCATGGCTTGTTGTCCACATGTTCTCACCTAGTAGTCTCGTACCAACCACATGTAGTAATACATGTTCTATGTCTCATTTTCTCATATCAATAGAAGCGCTTGCAGAGGAAAAAGGGGAAAGTTAGAAAGTGAAGGAAGATAAGCTTGAGAGATTAGGAGCAAGAAGGACTTGGAAGAACAAGATCATAATCTTAACTTCATCACCTTATCCTCAACAACTTCTCCTCTTCCATACCTAAGGTGGGTTCTAGGTAGAACTCTAGATTTAGAAGTTAGGGTTGATAAATCATGGAATTGATAGTAATATAAATGATATTGTGATGAATTTCTCCATGAATCATATGAATCTTAATTGATGATGCTTCTATGTGTGTTCTTGTAGTTGTTGGATTCTTGTGTTATAATGATGTGGTTGTTGTTTTGAAAGTGTTGTTGATGTGTTTTCTTGATTGTATAAAGAGATTGGTTGTTGGAGATAAAACAATGTTATGCAAGTTGGAAGTTATGTTGTTATGCAATGGAAATCGTATTTTATGCAGGAACCAATCGATTGGTCCTGAGTAACAATCGATTGCACAAACTTTTTGTTTTGAAGAGAATGAAAATTTGGAAAGACCAATTGATTGACAGGGAGCTCCAATCAATTGCACAGACTTTATGTTTTGGAAAACTGGAGATTTTTCAGCTGCCAATCGATTGAGACTCAGGACCAATCGATTGATCCTCTGCATTCTTTGAAAAACAGAAATGTGAGGTAAACCAATCGATTGGGCTTCCCCAACCAATCGATTGGCCTATGTCTAAAACTTCAAATTTCATTTCTTTAATGTTCTTAAATTCCTTTCATAAATTATTAATCACTTGTTATGACATACTTGTATTGAATCAATGTAGAATGTGGGAATTACATATTAAATCTAGTGAGTTAACCTAGTGATAATTTTTAGGCTATAAGTTAGACTTATAACTTAGATAACATTAGAAAGCGACATTCATTCGTACGATGCTTATATGAAGGTCGTAAATGAATGGTTGCCATAGTTGAGACTGAGACGCTTTGTATGGAACGTGCATGGTTATTGCTTGTTTATTGGTGACTGAGGTCACCAGTGATTGATGAATCTAGTTATGATTTATGCAACCGATCACGTATTCAGAAGGTTTTGCCCTTGGTGTTGTGCATCCCTATTTGATATGCTTAGATGAGTAAGCAATAGGATGTGACACCAATGATTCGTGCCTCAGTTGGGTTCGAGCCCCAACCATGGTGGACACCAAAGTGGGTTAGAGGCCCATACGATGAAACATACCCTAAGTGGGTTAGAGTGCCATACGGGTGACGGTCGCTTGGATTGAGCTTGGAACTCATAGAGGACCCGATATCTACCGCGAAAGTCGAATCATACGAGCATGCATGAACTGATCTTGCCCTAGACGTAGGTCCGCTCAGGGAATCTGAATAGTGATCTTATTTGAGTTGTGAGAACTCAGGAGCATGTTTCCATACATTGGGAGATTCTTCCCCATCACTTAAGTCTCCTTTCCCTTGTTGAATTAAGTTGGATATTGATTAGAAAACCCTATAGATCCGAGTGGACCCATAAGATAGGGAACTCACTGGGATTATTATCTCACCCCATGTTTTTGATTATTTTTCAGTGGGTTCCGACCAGACGAAGGGTAAGGATAAGATAGAGTGATGTCTTGCTTACCTGATGTTTTGGATGGCGTCTCCACTGTGTAGATAATTTTTAAATCATTCTACAATGATCTAGTTCCTAGTAATATTTTGGGCACCTTTGTGTATATTTTGTTCCATGTAGCGTTTCTTTTGGGCATGTAATATGTACAATGTTGCCGCCAGGCACTTATGTATTTCAGTACCAGTATTACACTATGTATAATATGCATTCTAGATATATATTATATGTGGGTGTTACAACTGGTATCAGAGCAGGTCGTATCCTCGACCTAGCCATAAGATATTATAAGTATTCATGTCTGCCTCATATATGGGTTGTCATCATTGTCCTTGATGTTATATTCATAGAATTGAGCCTGGTCAACTTAATTCTATTTGTATGACATTCAGGATCATGGCTGACAGACGCAGAGGTTGTGGTAGACAAGAACTCAGAATTCAGATTCAGAACCGCCAAAGGTAGTGAAGGTTTTCAATGGCCTTAGTTTGTGCAACAGATGCAGCAGCAACAAAACCAATTCATGCATCAGATGATGCAACAGTTGAATGGTGGTCTTAATCCTCAAGGGGTTCCACAAGAAGCTATAGGTGGTAGTTTCCGAGATTTCTCTCGCATGAATCCCCTTGAGTTCCATGGTGGATTAAATCCTGTGAAGTCTCACGAGTGGGTAACCAACATGGAGAGGATTTTTCAGATAGTGCATTGTAGTGAAGAGAATAAAGTTTTGTTCGCTTCTCACATGATGAAGGGTCCCGCTGTGAGGTGGTGGGAAAGTGCTTCGACTCTTATGACCAATCAAGGAGTACCTAGGGATTAAGAGAATTTTAAGACTACTTTTCTAGATAAGTATTTTCCTAGCTCTTTGAGGGCTCAGAAAGAATTTGAGTTTCAGTAGCTTAGATAGGGTACTATGTCAGTGGCTATGTATGCTGAAAGGTTTGAAGATATGGATGCTTATTCTAGACAGGCCGTGTACGCACCATATGAGAAGTGGAATATCGATCAATTCCTTTTCGGTTTAAGAGGTGAAATTTCCCATAGTGTTTCTCAAAGAGAATTCACTACTTATGCTGAATTGTTAAGGCAATGTTATGTGGCTGAGAACAGTTTGAAGAAAGTTCATAAAGAAAGGGATCAATATAGGATTGGACAAAAGGACCAGGGAAGGCCAGGTAACCAGTTTATGCCTAGACCTCAATATTTCAAAGGAAGACAAGTGCGACATGCAAGACCTAACCATCCTCCGCAATGTCAAGTATGGAAGAAGTCTCATTTTTGAAGATGTATTGGGAGTGTGATTAGGTGTTTTACTTGTCAGAGGGAGGGACACATGGCTAGGGATTGTCCTCAGAATAAGAATCAGGTGCAAGGAAGGAACACTGGTTGAGTTTATACTTTGGATGCAAGGAAGGCTAAGAGCAACAATGCTTTGATTGCTGGTACGTGTCTCGTCAATGATCGTCCTGATGGTGTAAGCCCTAGAGGCCAATACTTTTGGTACTTGTATCGAATTATTTATTAATAATAAAAGGCTTTTTCTTTATTACGTTTGTTTAATAAAGACCCTAGAATAGTTAGTCCGTTTAATGTATCAAGTGTGACTTGATCATGAGATCACATTAAACATAAGGACACTATTCTTAAAGTATCTGTAGTCGAGCTTTATTGTGAAGTGGGATAATATTAAAGCATTAAGACTATTATGTATATAGACTGATGATCACATCTCATGGATCATGGATAAAGAGTTATCAAGTCTTAAACATAGGTATGAATATTAAGATTAATATTTATACTGGATTGACCTGCTATGAGAATACTATATAGAATGTTATGCAAAGTGTCATAAGTTATTCTCATGGTGATAATGGTGTATACCACCCTTCGACCTGAAACCACTATGGACCCTAGATGTAGAGTCGAGTGCTTTATTGCTGATCAAACATTGTCTGTAACTGGATAACCATAAAGACAATTGATGGGTACTCCATGAAGCATGCTAAGGGACATGAGTGACCTAGATGGAATTTTCCCATCCTGCATAACAGGATAAATGTCTATGGGCCCAATATTGAACTGGACAAGGATGACACAGTCTATGCCTTGTGTTCAATATAGACATAAGGGCAAAAGGGTAATTATGCACATAAGTATTATCACAGAAGGTTTTGTCAGATCACATGACATTTTCGTGTCTTGGGTAGCAGTAATGTGTTGCTAGATACCACTCACTGTTTATTATGTTAAATACGTGATTTAATATAATTGCCAATGCCGTGAAAACCTACAGGGTCACACACAAAGGACGGATTGATGAGAGATAGAGTAACTAAGGAACACCGTAAGGTACGGTGCACTTAAGTGAATTATAGAACATCGTAAGGTACGGCGTACTTAAGTAGAATACGAAATATGGTAAGGTACCACACGCTTAAGTGATTTTGGGCATATTATAAGGTATGGGCCAAAATACACTTAAGTGGGCTTTTTAGCTTGAAGCCCACACAAGTGGTTCTATAAATAGAACCCTTGTGCAGAAGCATTCGTTGCGGTTGCATTTTCGTTTTCTCTCTCTCTCTCTCTCTCTCTCTCTCTCTCTCACACACACACACACACACACACACACACACACACACACACTCAAAGCCTTCATTCATACCAGCTAGCACTGAGATTGAAAGAATCTATTTGTGTGGACTGAGTAGAGACGTTATCATCGTTCAACATTCGTGATCGCTTCGTAGATCTGCATCAAAGGTTTCAATCGCCACAAGAGATCTGCATCAAAGGTTTCAATCGTCACAAGAGGTAACTATTCTATCACTGATCATGCCCATTTGTAAGGATCTCTAAAGGAGAAAATTTTAATTTCCGCTGCGTTTTGGATCGCAATTCTCCTTTAGAGGTATCAGAGCCACTTACGAAACCATGCATCGGATAGATGTTTATTTTCTGTATTAATATGATTAAAAGACAGAATGAATCAATTAATTAAACGAGTAATTAAATTTGGCATCATGAGTGTACGAGTTGGATGGTTGATGTTGACTATGCTTTGGAACCGACATTAGTATGGTGAAGCAGCGATACATCGATCGTCCATAGGTTACGCAATTGAGACCGATCAACTTATATATATGATATAAGTAATCCTAATGCAAAGTACGGTATATATGATATACTGTTTCTGTTTCGTTCATTCAAACACTAAATGGTTGTTTTCCTTTGAGCGATCAATGGTCATTTGCTTCGGAATCCGACATTAGTATGGTGAAGCAATGACCTGTTGATCAATCATACTGAATCAACAATCGAGATGTGTTTGACGGTCTGAAATTGGTGCATTAGGGTTAGTGATGGCGCAAGGGTTGTACCGTCAAGGAGTTGTGAGTTGAGGGCTTGTTGGAACACGTCTGTTGACTGTTTCAAGGTGCTGGTTTTTTGGCCGCGTGACGATCGTCATGGATCTGTGACGATCGTAACAAGCTGGACGTGATGGTCGTCACATGCTTTGTGACGGTCGTCACATTCACAGATCCAGAATTCTAGGCGTTTCTGTTATTTTGGCCGCGTGACGTTCGTCATGGACCTGTGATGGTCGTAACAAGCTGGACGTGACGGTCGTAACATGCTTGTGACGGTCGTCACATTCACAGAATCATAATTCTCGGGGTTTCTGTTTTGTGACTGCACAAGAGTTGTGTTGATGCAAAACAACGTCGATTTTAAATGAATTGTTCATTAAAATTTCGGAAACCCCGTTCCCGCTGACCGGACAGCGGACCCCCGGCTAACTCTGCATAGTGTGATCGGTCGCCGAAATTTAATTTGGTTTTAATTAATTAAAGGAATTAAAATTAATAATAATAATGTGTTTATTATTATTGCCTTGTGGTGATCAGTTATGACCTTAGTTATCCTTTATTTTGTTTTGGGTTTTAAATACGACCTGCGTGTTGTGCCTCTCCTTTTAATCTCTTAATGTAACTTCTTTTCTCATCTCAATCCCTCGTATGTAAAACGAGTTTCTTCTGTAATGTAATGTTATGAAGAAAGAGAAGAATTCAATATCAAAGGAGGACAACCTTGAAGATCTTGCTTGGAGAAGCTTAGAGAAGAATTCAATATCAAAGGAGGACAACCTTGAAGATCTTGCTTGGAGAAGCTTAGATCGTTATTAGGTTAGCTTAGGTTCTCTCATTGGCTTGGGAGAATAATTGCGCTAGGGGCCATAACTGTTTCATAATGTATGTTGATGCATGTGAAAGACGATTTATATGCTAAATAAGCCGGTGAGATCAGAATAATTGCAATTCCCTCAAATTAAAATATTAAGTTTATGCTTTCCAAGTTTTAGCACTCATCAAGACTAGTATCGAATAATGTAGGTTTCGCCTACGCGAGGTGCATGTTCTATATTAGTAAGGTGTGATGGGATAATTGTAATATCCAACTGCTAAAACAGTGGGTCAAACTTAACTAAACAAATTATAATAAGATTATATATGTTTAGAAGCAAGAGTTGGGAATGATCCATATGATGGATTGGAATAAGGAGTTATTCACCCAACTGAAATTTTCGAGAGTTGTATTAGATACAATTGGAAGGAGTTCCTACCTAAATAACCTAGTTTTGTGTAATTTGCCTACACGGACTTAGAACGAAGTGAAATATGGATCTCGACCCACTAGAAAATCTTCCAACGGGATTTTCCGAATCAAATGATGAGGGTCATTTGTTTTGAGTAAAATAGTGGGAGCATATTTAATTAAAGGCCTAATTAAATATGTTATTGATACTTATATTTTCATTAATTCTCATGTAGATTACCATGACAACAAACACCTCTAACAACATTTTACGATCAATCCTTGACAAGGAAAAATTGTCTAGGACAAATTTTCTGGATTGGCACCGAAATTTGAGGATTGTCCTCAAACATGATAAAAAGCTGTATGTCTTGGAGAAACCTGTTCCTGAAGAGGAACCTCCTAGTTCTGC
Organism: Lathyrus oleraceus; assembly: GCF_024323335.1. Classification (NCBI taxonomy): domain Eukaryota; kingdom Viridiplantae; phylum Streptophyta; class Magnoliopsida; order Fabales; family Fabaceae; genus Lathyrus; species Lathyrus oleraceus. The sequence goes on from NC_066579.1 coordinate 27,932,362, forward strand.
ACCTAAGGCAGAAAGAGATGCTTATAAGAAGCATGTCGATGATGCCAATGAAACTGCTTGTCTCATGCTAGCTACCATGAACTCAGAATTGCAAAAGCAACATGAGAACATGGCAGCGTTCAATATGATTGAACACCTGAAGATGCTCTATCAAGAGCAAGCAAGGCATGAGAGGTTTGAAGTTTCAAAAGCCCTTTTTCAAGGCAAGTTAGCTGAGGGAGCCCCTGTAAGTCCCCATGTGCTCAAGATGATTGGGTATGTGGAAAACCTTGAAAGGTTGGGTTTTCCCCTCGGAAAGGAACTTGCGACTGATTTGATCTTGCAATCGTTGCAAGATAGTTTCATTCAATTTGTCCTAAATTTCAATATGAATGATATGGACAAATCTCTTCTTGAACTGCTAGCCATGTTAAAGACTACTGAGCAGAACCTGAAGTCAAAAGGGAATTCCATTCTGATGATCAGAAATGGAAAGAGACAGAACAAAAGGCCCATCAAGCAAGGTGATAAAGGGAAAGGCAAGGAAGTTTCCAAACCCAGACCCATTGTTGCTGCTTTGAAGCCTAATGGAGGCATAGCAAAGGCAGACACCTGCTTCCATTGCGGTAAGACCGGACACTGGAAGAGAAACTGCCCAAAGTACCTGGAAGATATGAAGAATGGAGTAAAGACTTGAACTTCAGGTATTTTTGTTATTAAAATAAATTTATCTACTTCTGCATCATGGGTATTAGATACTGGATGCGGTTCTCACATTTGTACAAATGTGTAGGGGCTGAAAAGGAGTAGAGATTTGGCAAAAGCTGAAGTTGACCTACGAGTTGGCAATGGAGCAAAGGTTGCTGCTTTAGCCTTAGGAACTTATGTATTGACTTTACCTAGTGGTTTAATAATTCAGTTAGAGAACTGTTATTATGTACCTGCAATTAGCAGGAATATTATTTCCATTTCTTGTTTGGACAAGTTTGGTTTTTCATTTATAATAAAGAACAATTGTTGTTCAATTTATTTGAATGATATATTCTATGCTACTGCATAAATGAGCAATGGACTATATGTCCTTGATCTCGAAATGCCTATTTATAACATTAATACTAAAAGGGTGAAACCTAACGAGTTAAAACCAACTAGGTAAGAATATTAAAACTCTTCGACCAGATCGAGGTGGTGAGTATTTAAGCCTAGAGTTTGATGACCATCTGAAAGAGTGTGGGATCTTATCCCAACTTACTCCTCCTGGAACACCCCAATGGAATGGTGTATCTAAGAGAAGAAATCAAACCCTGTTGGACATGGTCCGATCCATGATGAGTCACGCCAATCTTCTAAACTCCTTTTGGGGACATACACTATTGACAACAGCTTACACACTTAACCGTGTTCCATCCAAAAAGGTTGAGAAGACACCACATGAGATATGAAGTGGTAAGAAACCACATATGTCTTACATGAAGATTTGGGGTTGCGAAGTTTATGTGAAATGACAAGTTTCAACTAAGCTTGAGCCCAAATCTGACAAATGCTTATTTGTGGGGTATCCTAAAGAAACAAGAGGGTATTACTTCTACAATCCTTCTGAGGGCAAAGTGTTTGTCGCTTTAACTAGAGTTTTCCTAGAAAAGGATTTTATTTCCAAAGGAATCAATGGGAGGAAAGTAGAGCTTGAAGAAATTCAAGAATCACAAAGCATTGATATACCCATGGAGGAATTAGAGCAGGAAACACAAGTAGTTGTGGAAGAGAAACCTGCTCAAGTAGAACAAGACCAGCGTAGGTCAGGAAGGATACGTCACCTACTTGAGAGATATGGATATCTCATAACTAATCAAGGTGATGTATTACTCATGGATCAAGAACAGAGATAAGCCTTGTGTCTACAAGAAGGTTAGTGGGAGCATGATCATTTTCCTGGTATTATATGTAGATGACATATTACTCCTTGGAAACGATGTCCCTACCCTGCAACAAGTAAAGTCTTGGTTAGGGAAATGCTTTTCTATGAAGGACCTAGGTGAATCAGCCTATATATTAGGAATCAGAATCTATAGAGATAGATCACAAAACTGCTTGGCCTAAGTCAGAGTACATACATAGACAAAGTGCTGAGACGCTTTAATATGCATGATTCCAATGGTTATGTGTTTTTGCTTAAATGGTGGCACTGTGAGCTGGAAAAGTTCAAAGCAAGATACAGTTGTTGGCTCTACAACTGAGGCCGAGTATATTGTTGCCTCAAGTGCAGCAAAGGAAGTTGTTTGGATCAAAAAGTTCATTAGTGAACTTGGCATAGTTCCTAGCATTGTGGATCCCATTGGTCTCTATTGTAATAACAATGGTGCTATCGCACAAGCTAAGGAGCCTAGATCTCACCAACGATCCAAACACATACTTAGGCGGTATCACCTCATTCAAGAGATAATAGATAAAGAATATGTGAAAATATGCAAAGTACCTACACTTGACAATATTGCAAACCCACTGACAAAGCCTCTTGCGCAAAAGAAGCATGATGGCCATACTAGATCTATGGGCATTAGGGGTATGCCTGATTGGCTCTAGTGCTAGTGGGAGATTGTTGGTGTAAGCCCTAGAGGCCAATACTTTTGGTACTTGTATCGAATTATTTATTAATAATAAAAGGCTTTTTCTTTATTACGTTTGTTTAATAAAGTCCCTAGAATAGCTAGTCTGTTTAATGTATCAAGTGTGACTTGATCATGAGATCACATTAAACATAAGGACATTATTCTTAAAGTATCTGTAGTCGAGCTTTATTGTGAAGTGGGATAGCATCAAAGCATTAAGACTATTATGTATATAGACTGATGATCACATCTCATGGATCATGGATAAGGAGTTATCAAGTCTTAAACATAGGTATGCATATTAAGAGTAATACTTATACTGGATTGACCCGCTATGAGAATACTATATAGAATGTTATGCAAAGTGTCATAAGTTATTCTCATGGTGATAATGGTGTATACCACCCTTCGACCTGAAACCACTATGGACCCTAGATGTAGAGTCGAGTGCTTTATTGTTGATCAAACGTTATCCGTAACTGGATAACCATAAAGACAGTTGATGGGTACTCTACGAAGCATGCTGAGGGACATGAGTGACCTAGAGGGAATTTGCCTATCCTGCATAACAGGATAAATGTCTATGGGCCCAATATTGAACTGGACAAGGATGACACGGTCTATGCCTTGTGTTCAATATAGACATAAGGGCAAAAGGGTAATTATGCACATACATATTATCACAAAAGGTTTTGTCAGATCACATGACATTTTCGTGTCTTGGGTAGTAGTGATGTGTTGCTAGATACCGCTCACTGTTTATTATATTAAATACGTGATTTAATATAATTGCCAATGCCGTGAAAACCTACAGGGTCACACATAAAGGACGGATTGATGAGAGATAGAGTAACTAAGGAACACCATAAGGTACGGTGCATTTAAGTGAATTATAGAACATCGTAAGGTACAATGTACTTAAGTAGAATACGAAATATGGTAAGGTACCACACGCTTAAGTGATTTTGGGCATATTATAAGATATGGGCCAAAATACACTTAAGTGGGCTTTTTAGCTTGAAGCCCACACAACTAGTTCTATAAATAGAACCCTTGTGCAGAAGCATTCGTTGCGGTTGCATTTTCGTTTTCTCTCTCTCTCTCTCACTCAAAGCCTTCATTCGTACCAGCTAGCACTAAGATTGAAGGAATCCGTTCATGTGGACTGAGTAGAGACGTTGTCATCGTTCAACATTCGTGATCGCTCCGTAGATCTGCATCAAAGGTTTCAATCGCCACAAGAGATCTGCATCAAAGGTTTCAACCGTCATAAGAGGTAACTATTCTATCACTGATCATGCCCATTCGTAAGGATCTCTAAAGGAGAAAATTTTAATTTCCGCTGTGTTTTGGATCGTAATTCTCCTGACATCCTTATTTTGTATTGTTTGATTTTGGGGCAACACACTCTTTTATATCAATTCAGTGTATGAAGCATCTTGGCTTGCAACCAATTCATTTGTCTCCTCCTATGGTGGTTACTACCGTCATGGATGATGTGGTTGAGACACCGTTAATTTGTGAAAATTGTTCGCTCTCGGTGAATGGTAGAATTTTCCAGATTGATCTTATTTGTTTACCACTTAAGAAGGTTGATGTGGTTTTGAGGATGGATTGGCTTTCCGCCAATTCGGTGGTTATTGGATGTGAAGAGAAGTTGATCATCATTCCATCAAGTTAAGCTAATCCAAAGGATGTATTGACTACTATCTTGGAAGGTACGTTGGCATGGTTAATTTCTTATTTGAGAAGGAAAAGTCAGTTCTCTTGGTTCTCACCAAGGAACCTAGCGACAATCTGAATGTTACCCAAATTCCTAACGTTTGTGAATTTCCAGAAGTTTTCCCTAAGGACATCACTTTTCTTCCTCCTGAAAGGGAAGTGGAATTCTCAATTGATCTGATACCTGGGACGACTCCAATTTCCATTTTTGCATATCGTATGGCACCACTCAAGTTGAGAGAGTTGAATGATCATTTGGAAGAGTTATTAACCAGGCATTTCATCCGACCTACTATCTCACCATGGGGAGCTCTAGTGTTATTAGTGAAAAAGAAGGATGGTAGTATGCGGTTGTGTATCGATTATCGCCGGTTGAATAAAGTCACCATTAAGAACAAGTACCCCCTTCCAAGGATAGACGATTTGCTAGATCAGTTGAAAGGAGTCTGTGTATTCTCGAAGATTGATTTATGATTGGGTTATCATCAAATCAGAGTTAAGAATTAGGATGTACCAAAGACCGCGTTTAGAACCTAATATGGTCATTATGAGTTTCTTGTAATGCTTTTTTGTGTGATGAATGCCCATAATGTTTTCATGGACTATATGAATCGAATATTTAAACCTTACTTGGACCAGTTCGTGGTGATCTTTATTGATGACATTCTTATTTATTCTCGTACTCCACAAGAGCACGTAGAGCATCTAAGGATTTTTCTATCAATACTGCAAGAGAAGCAACTTTTTGCCAAGCTATATAAGTGTGAATTTTGGATGGACAAAGTGAAGTTTCTTGGTCATGTCATATCATAAGGAGGAGTATCAGTAGATCCATCTAAACTCAAAGCATATATTAATTGGGAGAGACCGAAGATCGCTTCAGAAGTCAGAAGTTTCTTAGGTTTGGCAAGTTACTATTGAAGATTTATTTAAGGGTTTTATCAGTTAGCTTTACCAATGACTAGACTTACCCGAAAGGAATTTTCTTTTAAATGGGATTCGAAGTGTGAGCAGAGTTTCATGAGTCTGAAGGAAAAACTAACAACTGCTCATGTTTTAATCATTCTTGATCCTAGTAAGTCTTATAAAGTATTTTGTGATGCCTCTAAGAAAGGATTAGGAGGGGTGTTAATGCAAAGTGGTCAGGTTGTAGCATATGCCTCTCGTCAGTTGAAGACTCATGAAGAGAACTATCTAACTCATGATCTTGAATTAGCCGTTGTTGTTTTTACGTTGAAGGTGTGGCGAAATTACTTGTATGGAGTACGTTTTGAGATGTTTAGTGACCATAAGAGTTTGAAATACTTATTTGACCAAAACGAGCTGAACATGAGACAAAGGAGATGGATGGAGTATTTGAAAGACTTTGATTTTGAGCTTAAGTATCACCCAGGGAAGGCGAATAAGGTTTCAGATTCCTTAAGTCGGAAAGAGATGCATAAAGTTGAGTTAATGATGTTAGAATACACATTGTTGGAAAAATTCCGAGGTCTTAACCTTCAGTTTAATTGGACGCATGATGGTGTGATTATGGGAAATTTGAATGTTACTTCTAATTTAAAGGGAGAAATCCAACAAAGACAAATGATAGATGAGAAGTTGCAAGAGATGTCGATTCAACCAGGTTTCGCTCAATCACCAGATAAAGCTGTTCTTTTTAATCAAAGGATTTGTGTCCTGAATAATGCTGAACTGAAAAGAAAAGTTTTAGAGGAAGCCCACAAGGGGGCGTTTACGATACATCCAGGTTCATAGAAGATGTATCAAAACTTGAGGAAGGACTAACATTCAATTAACCTTGACTAACATTTGACTAACTCTTATTAATATTTCTTTACTTTCAAGCCATTTACTTTATGAAATTTAATTTCTAGTCATTTACCATTCATTGCCATTTACATATACTTTAACTTGTTTATGTTTATACCATTTTCACTTTGCTCATTTGAGCCATACATTGTGATTGTATATATTTGTTTGTGTATTTTGTTTGTGTTTGTGGTCTTAGAACCTTAAAATACCTAATAAACAACAAAAACTCTAAAAAATGTTTTGTGGATTGTTGAGATTGATCTGAACTTTTGGACTTAGGATTAGGAAACATTCCATATGTAAAAGGACTTGGCCAATTCCAACATTTTGAGACCAAGTCATTGTGAATTGAACCTTCATCTGATGCAAGTATTGGGATTCATTTGAAATTATCTGCTACATGGTCTTGATATAACTATTACTTCAATCCCGTGTCTGGGGCTTTCTTCTGAGTTGATCAAGGAGTATTTCATCTGATACATGAGAAGACAAAGAAGACCACTAGCTATGGGATTTACTTGCTTGGATGTGGCCATATTTATTTGATGCCTTGATCTTCATGATGCCTGATATTGCTAATTGCTTGTTGATAATTGCTTGATTCAAAGTCCAAAGAGAAAGTGGGTTTTCTATATGACATTCTTGTCTGTTAGATTGCATACCATTGGTCAGATTTTTTCAACTCTAAACTTTTAAGTTTATGTTTAGGATTAGTCTCTTCATCTCCTCCCACTTCTTAAATTTCAAAATCTCTCTCCCTTTTTAAAGATCTTCTTTGCTTGTGATTTAAAACTTAGACTCTGTTTAAATGATTATAAACTTTGGCCTTATGCCAATGCTTTTTCAAACCTTTTTCTTAAATCAAACTTTTAAATAAATCTAATCATATTGACTTAAAATTTCAAAAGACAAAAAGAATTAACACTCATTCAAACTTTTTGGCCCTTTGTGTCTCTTTTAACTTAAATTTTGATTAAAAGCAATCCACTCATTTTGAAATTGATACCACACACTACAAGGTTTTGATCCCTCATTTTTATGTTGGTATGTAGGCACAGGACCGAAGGTCTTGTCAAACAAAAATATATAATCAATGAATTCTTTTCTCATCCCCACACTCTATTTTTCTCAAACATCATTTTATACCAAAAACACATACACACATAAAAAATGGCTCCCTAGGAGTGCCTAGGACACTTTGGGTGCTAACACCTTCCCTCTGTGTAACCAAACCCCTTACTTGTAATCTCTGGCATTTTATTAGTTTTGATTTGAAAACTTCTTATCTTTGGGTTTTGTTCGTACTTTTCCCTTTTCCTTTAGAAACAATAAAAGCGTGGCGGCGACTCTGTTTTCACTGACGTCAAGTTTATCCATAACTTGATGGTCATGAATTTACCACTACAGAAATTAAGTGGCAACTCTGCTGGGGGAGTAATCCTCAGTGGGTTTAGCCTACTTTTTTATATGTATATATTTGTATATTTGATATTTGTATATTTTCTTGTGTGATATAATTTGTCTGTTGTGCTTGGTTATCTCTGAGTGGTGAGATAAGTTCTAACCCAAACTTGAGTGCAATTAATATAGGAGGATGGTATATTCATGTTCAACTTGTGTGAAGTAGTCCTTAATAAGTTGGCTTGAGACCCATCTACTCAGTGGAGATCCTTTTGGAGTTACTAATGTCACACAAGTTATTTGTGGTTAGGCATTACTCTCTCTGATTTGGGGTCCGAGAAGATGAGCACCGTAGAACATTTAACCCAACTTGGCCTATTTAGGACGTAATGCGGAGACTATTCAGGTGTAGACCTGATAATAGTTGTTACGCGATACTGCACTCACACGAGTTTCTCTTGAGAATATTATGGGTTGATGAGTCAGTCATCCTAACTTGTAATATCCGATAAATGAGATTAAGACTCTGGGAACTTTTTAGAACATGATCTATAAGTTTTTATCCTTAGTACACTCCTTTGGGATGGTTCTTAACCTGACTCTAAGCTCTTGACTCACAACAAACTCTTTGATTCTTGGTTGATTCGATCAAGTCTTGTCAATATCAATGGAACTTGGGTGTTGATAAGCTGAAAATCATAATCCACCAAAATGGATGATTGATCTTGATGATGACTTGATCCATCCCTTGACCTTCATTTGTGCTTGCCTTGTGTGTGATCCCTTGTTTATGGTTGTTGCATTCATGCATACTTGCGCACCATAACATTCATCACACAAAAATAAATTTCAAGGAACTAAGGTCTCATTTGCAAATATTTTCAGACCATGGATTATGGACGAAGGAACATTAAGAAGTACAACTTCAGATGTCCTGATTTGAAAGAGCTAAGGAAGTTGGCATCTTTTGTATTAGATCCCTTGGACTTTAAGCAACGTCATGGGAAGCTTTTGTCTATGCTATCTGGTGATGTAGTTGAAGACTCTTTAGTGTTTTGGTTCATTTCTATGACCCTCTCTACCGGTGCTTCACTTTCCTAGATTATCAGCTTATACCTACGTTAGAGGAGTATGTCCATCTCTTAGGGATACCCGTTTCTGACAAGGTGCCCTTTAGTGGGTTGAAGGAGATTCCCAGATCTCATATCATAGCTGAAGCTCTTCATTTGAAGAAGTCTGAGATTGATGCTCATTGGGCGAAGAAAGTAGGAATTTTTGGGTTGACTTCTGAGTTTTTCATTGCTAAAGCTACTGTCTTTGCTCAAGCCGGTAGTAAGGATTCTTTTGAAGTCATCTTTGTGTTGCTTATCTATGGTTTAGCTTTGTTCCCTAACATTGACAGTTTTATTGGTGTTAACGCCATTAGAATCTTCTTGATTGGGAATCATGTACCTACTTTATTGGGTGACATGTATTTATCTTTGCATTTGAGGAATTCTAAAGGTGGTGGGACTATTGTGTGTTGTGTTCCTCTTCTATACAAGTGGTTTATACATGTTATCATTATCGCATAAAATTATGGCGGATCACATGAGTTTCTCGTCATTTGGGTACCAATGATATGTTGCTAGACACCGCTCTCTATTTATGATATAAAATAAATGGTTTAATATTATTGTCAATGTTACAAGAACCTACTGGTCACACACATTATAACACGTAAATGTGAGATTAAATAAATGATTAAGACTCATTTATGATTCCGTGGTGCATTCTTACGATATACTAGGACTAATTAGAAACATGTGTTATAGTGTAAGCTACGACACACATAAGTGGTTTTATAAATATATCCCTTATACTTAAGTAATAGTCATTCATTCACATAATCTCAAAATATCCTTATTGCGCTAGGATTTTGAATTTGCATTCTCTCTAAACCTTTTGTTAATTCACAACTAGTAATATAGGAGGAAGAATTCCTTATTACTAACTTTGTTTGTGGGGAGTGGGGACTGAGTAAAGGTGACGTTGTTCGTGTTGTGCTCATTATCAATCTATTTCGACTATCAAAGGTTCTGCATTATAAGAGTAATGAATCGATCTATGAATCGTGATGGTTCATATAGATCCATTGCAAGAGACTTTTTTTTTTTGTATTTTATCTGATGTGTTTATCGTGATTTCCCTTCACTTCAAGAATAGAAAATCCCCAAATATTTGTCTAGGGTGGGGGTTCTATGAATTCCTAAGATATTTACGAGATAATGGATTTTGATCCACAAATGATAGAGGAGAAGAATGCACAAGAATTAACAAGATTGATATTTAAATATGAGGCACAAGTAAATCGATCAAAAAGGTTAACAATATACTTGAATTTAAACTTTTTTGGTCTTGGAAAACAAGATGGCACCATCTCCAAACATGAGATGGAAAAGGTGAGGACTGTTTCTAGAGATGCATATAGGTTTCAATAGGCAATTCGTTCAACATCTGGTATGATAATAGAGAGTTTTTACATGCCGGTGATGAAAAGGTAGAGAAAACAGGTACCTTTTACGAAGATCACGGAAAGACTTGGAAGATCTCATTTTATTTTTATTTTACCTAATTAATAAGGATGAGAAAGTGAATTAAAGCATGATGAGCTAGATAATGATCGGGAAAAATCCAAAGTTCAAAAGACAGGATTTTAGGAAATCTCAATTGACATTATCAAAGATCTTCTTTAAATCAAATATGAAATCAACATCTCTATTTTTCTTCATCGACTTCTGCATGAAATGGATAACTCCGTGCAAAATAATAACATTATCAGATGAACCACAAAAAACAAGGTCAATGAAAATATCAAATCAAATTGAAAGACAGTTAATAAAGACTTTTTTAATAATCTTGTAGATAATGTTGGAGAGATTTGACGTAGACGATTAACAATTAATGGTGAAAGACGATTAACAAATACACCGAAAATCGTTAAGGAACAAAAACCTAACATTGATCAGAATAATCGATTTTAAACCTTGAAATTAGACTATTAAAACAAATTATATATATATATATATATATATATAATTGATGAATAAGTAAAGGTGTGGGACATGTGAGTAAATTACTAGACCTAGACGAACTTGTTTGAAGCGTAAGTTTGGAGTTAGTACAAACAAACACTCGTTGAATCGGAAGGGACTGCACAAGAAGACGCAGACAGCACAATCATGGCGTCTTCTGATCCCAACAAGCTCTTAACCAAAGCTGATAAACTGTATGTATATTCTCATTAATTTCTCTATTTTATTATTATGTTCATCTAGATCGTGATTCAACCTCAGATTCCACCCACAGTCTCGATTTTGATCCAATGGAAACACCATTTTTTATTCAACCGTCTTTTTTTTCCTTATCATGTGATTCAATTTCAATCCAATAATGAATTAAAACTTACAACTTGTTCAGGATTTGATATCATGTAATTTGATCTCAAACATATTGAGCTGTGGTATGTGGTTATGTTCTTTGATATAAAACCTTATAATTTGTCTTGTTTGTTTCTCTTTTTCAGAACAAAACTCAATTTCTCTAGGTGGAGTGCTGATTGGAAGACTGCTACTGTTCTTTATGAACAAGCTGGTAACTATTATTATTCAACCATTTCTAAATGTTTTGTTTCATTCTTTGTGCAAGCCATGAAGCACAACACCGACACGTCGACACCGGTAATAATTTGAAAAAATGAATAAACTACACCTAATCACAAATGTTGGTGTCGGTTTCGGACACCGACACTGACACGGATACACATTTTTTCAGAGGTGTTGGTGTTATAGAGTGTGCAAGCATTCTTATTTATTGCAGATAACGCGAAGTAGCTGTTTGTTCGAATTCTGTTAAGTTATAGTGCTATTTGATAATAATAACATTGTGGCAAGCATGTCTAAGTTATGTTTTTAAAGGAAAATGCTGCATGTTGGTAGTCTAATGAACTCTTTTTGTCTGGTGTAGCTATTGGGTTTGTATCTGCCAAGAACCATGAGAAAGCCAAGTTGGCTTTTGAGAAAGCTTCGCAAGGACAAGAGATGCTTGCTTCGTATCCTTTACATTCTTTAATTTTGTTTACGTTGTCTTCTTCATATCTTCTTCCATTATTAAGAGTAAAACTTATCTTGGTCTTCTATGATCTTATCGGATTCACTTTGTTAAAATGTCGCCTTTTGTTTGTCCTTGACAAGTTAATCAGACCTTGGAATGCAGCTGAACACATGGAATCTGCTGCTGCTCTGGCCAAGGAACTGAGTAATTGGAGAGAAGTTGAGGACTTCTGTCAAAAGGCATCTCAGTTGTACATGGAGTGTGGTAGACCACAACCTGCATCGGATGCTCTTGCAAAGGCAGCTCGGTAATTGTAATGTTTACCCTCTTGTTTTGCAGTTAAAAGTATGATAATTGTGATATGTTGAAGTAGAGTAATCAACTAAACATTAGCATGTATCAAAATACATAATGTGAATGCCCTGATAGGTTAGCATATGGTAACTCCATGATAATCAAGTTACATCTATTCTTTGGTAAAATCAAGCAGGCCATGATCTTTGTGGAGTATTCCTTCTGTACTTATTTACAAGACCCTATGACATATTTTATGCATATTATGAAAAGTTGGTAGTGCAAGTAATGTTTATGTTTTGTATCTAGTTTATTCTTCAAGACAAATTGGTAGTATTAATAAGGGATATATTTCAAAAAAGAGTAATAAATATATTTAGTAATTTGTAAAGGGTTTTATATTTAGGGGCAAGGAAACTTTTCAAAAGGGTCTTATAATTAGGAACGTAGGGAGTGTGTAGTTTATGAGTCGTTTGGGGTATTTGGTTGTGGCAATGTCATTTGAAATGCTTTCATAAGATGATAGGTGTGTTTCTTTGGCCTTCAAATTGCTCCGGGATAATCTATGTATATGGCCTTTTCTCGGTGTGGTGCACATGACTGTTTCAAAAGGATTTCCATTTCAGATATGGTTAGAAATTGAGCAGCATTTCTACATTCTTGATCTATTCAAGTTCTCTAATATGTCTCAATCATAATTGTGTGTTTCGCCTCTTCACTTATCTTATAATAAATTTAGAGTACATCTGTTATTTGGTTCAGTCAATGATTACTACAAAGTAAACAGTAACATGATATGATGTTTTAAATAATTATAAATCATTGATATAAGCCTCGTCATAAATTTAATACATTATGGCGGTCTTTGTATTTTATGCCACAGATACTGTATTTAACAAACAATAATCAATGTATGTTTTGCATCTGGATGTAAAATTGTGTTTTACTGTCTACTAAATCTCTATCTTTTATTATCACCATACATTTGTCATAGTACATTTCCCCCTATGCAGTGCTTTAGAAGATACCATGCCTGAAGAAGCTATTCAGTTGTATACAGATGCTTGTACAATTCTGGAAGACGATAATAAGGAACAGATGGCCTTTGATCTATACCGTGCTGTAACTAGGGTTTATATAAAACTTGAGAAGTAAGTACTATAAAAGTTAAGGCAGTGTACATTCTTATGGTTTGTAGATTATGAAGCATAACCTATCTTCATGCATTATCTAACACTAAAGGTAGCATTTGATAAATAGGTTAGAACGGATGAAATATGTGTTCTGTTCTATATTTGGTGTTGCTAAAAATTCAAAGGAATGGAACATAAGTAATTGTATATTTATTTAGCTCCACCAAAAGGGCAGAATAGTTCCATTCTGTTCTGTTCAGATGCCAAATGCTACCTAAAAACATAATAACCCAACCTAGAATCACCAATTAGTTTATCATCGTTATCTTATTTGAAACCATGAGCTCTAATAACCACCTCAGAGCTTATGTTTTTCTTGTCCTCCTCATGCATCTTGTTTTTGCATTGATATATAACTGTTTCTTTATGCAATACTCTGTGCCATCTTCGAGTTCTAGATTTGTTCTGGGTCCTGGCTTCGCATTGTAGTAAAGCTCATAGTTTAGAAGGGTTTCCCTTTACTTAGGATATGATGAGCCAACGGGAAATGCTAGTCTCTTTTCTCATGATTATTGGTTTTTTTTCTCAATTAATTTTATTTGCATAATGTAAAAATTGAAGTAATTTTCATAAGTGTAAATTTGTATGTAAACATTTCATTTATTGTATTTTGACTGACACATTTGTCTTGGGCATGGTTCGATACACAGATATACAGATGCCGCATCTTCCCAGTTGAGATTGGGCTTGGCAGCTGACCAGTGTAATGCTACCAATAGTCAGTCCAAGGTTTGTAATAATATATAAATTTTTTATTCTGTATTCCGTAGGGCCGCCAAACATGTGAATACAACTAGAATCCGTATTGTTTATACGCATGTTCATTTTTGTGTTTAACCTCTCCAAAACTTTCTCTCGTGTATCTTATCATGAATGCAGGCTTATCTTAGTGCCATTATTGTCTACCTTTATGCTCACGACTTTCAGCAAGCAGAGAAGTGCTATAATGACTGCTCTCAGTATGTTTCTGTCTCCTCTTTGTTCTGCTGTCCTGTATTGTAATGAAGTGTAAACTCAACCAACATCAACATGTGATATATGGAACCTTAATCAGATTGATTATTGATTATAAAATGTGAGAAAATGCTTGTGGTGTCTGTAGGATTGAAGCTTTTCTCAAAAGTGACCACAACCGTTGCGCTAGCAAGTTTCTTGCTGCTTACTCTGATGGAGACGTCGACGAAATCAAAAAAATTGCTCAGTCTAGCGCTGTTTCCCATCTTGACCATGCAGTGAGTAATTTAGCATATATGTAGTTTTTCTTTTAGACTGGGAGAATGTAGATAGCGAATACAATCTAGCTATAGAAACTTCTCCCCTGCTTGTCACCGATATTAGATCTTCCTCTTTTTAAGTCGAAGAATCAAATAGAAATGTGATTTAAACCAATTTTTTTACTTCAGTTCTCACTGTTTTAAGGGTTATGTCCGTGGACTCAACTTTTTATGATATGGTGTAAATCATTTGCAGATCATTCGGCTCGCAAGGAAACTTCCAACTGGTGATGTGAGTGCATTAAAGGCCGTCACTGTCGAAGATGACGAGGAACCACTGGACGAAAATGACCTGACTTAACCTAATGTTCTATTTATAGCACTGGTGCAAAACCTATTACAAGTTGATGAGTGAATTGAATTGTTTGGTTTTTATTGATATTTGTATAAAAATATAGTGCTCCTTTTATTGGGTATATATACATATTGAAATTGAAATGCAGGTAATAAGAGGAACACTATTCAATCAATCCAAATGATATATTACTCACTTTTTTTAGCGACACAACTGTTTATGACTATTTGGCAAAGAGTGATGTGTTGTAGAGTTTATGTTTTTTGACTGGTGATTAAGGAAAGCTTAAATTCATGGCTCAATAAGAGATGGAACCGGCTCGAATTTGAATCGGTAATTGGTAATATCTTGTTCAGACATTATATAAGAGAAACTTTTTTACTTTGTTGCAATCCTTAACAAGTTCAATGAGTTCTACCTTGGAATGCTTAAGAGTACTCTTCTGCCATTTTTTCTGAACTCATTCTTCACCTCATATGTCATGTTGAGAACCACCAATGGTAAATTTTTAAGAGCTCATTGGAATTGGTTATAGCCAATGTATGATTGATCACGAGTCAAATTGTGAACTCGTCCCACCCAACGTTCCAATCGCATGCCGGCGTGCTGTGATTAAAGTAAAATTGTATGCAGCAAATTTGGCGAACTTGTCATAGTTGAAAAGTTAACTCATTATGAATTCAAAGGTAATTTTGTTATGAATTCAATGACGCGTTCAGAATTCAAACTTCCTTATTTTAAAATGTATCAGGTTTCCTTTCATTCAAGCTTCTTTTTCGTTTCGACTCGGTTTCTTCTTACTCCCGTTTTCTTTTTAATTTTTTCAGTTTTTTTTACTCTTTAAATTCTATTTGATGTAAATCTCTTCAAATAATGGAAGAGAATCAATAACTCCATAAATTATACATATATAAGTATATTTTTCTATCAATAGTAGAATCTAACCGTCCCTGCTAAACTCTCAGTTTTTAAACATTGATCTTAGGTTTTATTTACATAATGTGTTTTAGAGACATCAAAAAAGTTTGAACTCAAACTTCTATCCCAACTTTCTAAATGTTTGGTTATAAGATGATTATTGAAGATTGGTATTAAATTATTAACTGTTAACTTTAAAATGTGCAGCAGGTGGGTTACATTCAAATCCTATTCCCACAACAATACAAATTATAAAACCAAGAAACCACTAACAAACTTCACTTATCATTCTCTTCCATCCAAAACCAAGAAAACAAACCCAAGAACACAAATCTCTCTCTCTCTCTCTCTCTTTCTCTCCCATTCTCCCTCTGCCATGGAAAACACCAGCCACTATCCTCATTTCTTCATCATCACTCTCATCTTGTTCACAACCTTCACAACAACAACATGCAGTAGCTCCACAAACACATCATCATCATCAACAACACCATCTCCACCAATGCCAACTCAAGAACTAAACAACATTCTTGACGCACTGATAGGTTCAGGAGACACAAGCATAAACAAATGGGTAAGCATATTATCAATGACAAATCCATCACTAAGCCTAACACTCTTCATCCCTCAACAAACACCATCACCTTCATCATCCACATTGGACCCTTTCACTTTCCCTTACCATATCGTCCCACAACGTCTCGCTTTCGCCGACCTCCTCCTCCTCCCTCGCTATTCCCGTCTCCCTACTCTCCTCCCCGGTAAAACCATTGCCATTACCGATAACTCCATCGGTAACTTCACCCTCGACGATGTCCTCCTCACTCATCCTGATCTTTATAACACATCCTCTCTTGCTGTTCATGGTGTGGAGAGGCTTCTTGATTACTCTTCCTTTGGTGATGCATCCATGATACCTAATTCGCCAAACTTTTTGCCGGTCGGAGAAACATGGAAGTCGGCCGGGCCCTTCTCGGCCCACGTTAATATCTTCTTGCTGGTTATCTGCTTTGTTCTTCAACAACTCGTTTTCTTTGTGTAACACATCGATCATGTTGAGTTTTTCTTTCTTTTTTTGCTTTCTTGAGTGCATTGATATGAACCAGTTATAGTTTTTTAGTTTTTGTTTTGTTTTGTTTATATGCATGCATGCACTGATTTTGTAGTGTATAATATTCAAGAATGTGATTGAAGTGTTATTAGAATCTTACTAATGTTTTCAAACTTAGTGTATATATTGTTTAGTTCCAAATTTGAATTTTGAAGCTAGTAAAATTGATTTTTAAAATGCAGAATTGATGACATGTCTATAGATGGTTTTGAATGTTACTAATTTTGAATCTATAATTGATTTTAATTTAATGCTAGGGTTTTGAGGTTTTATCTCTAGAATTGGTTTAGTTTTAGTTATTGTTTAACCTGTTTTTAAACAATTTAGTAAGTCAATTTTCAAAAAATATAATTAGATAAGCAGATTTTTTTAAAGAAAAAAAATGTTATTGATAAAAAGAGATCATTTAAGCACAATGAGTACAACTTTCAGACAAAACCTGAAGAGCGAGAAATTGAAATGTAACGTCAATCAAGTACGCTTGGTCTATGCAACTTATAGAATTGAAAAATTATTAAGACATGTGAAAGTTTTTATTTTTTTATTTTTAGCCACCACCAAGCTGTAATTTTCACTTACACTATTGAAAAACTTTGAATAGCTACAAGATTTTGTTAAGGGTATAATCTCTCACTAAACAATATTGTTTGAGGTTAAACCCCCTTGCAATATTCAAAAAATATATAAAAAAATTATATAACATAAAAACTTGGAGTGACTCCTCACAAACCTGGAAGAATTTTTTTTTTAATTTTGAAATTGAACTTTACTAAGAATCACTCTCATAAAGATAAAATAACACCAAAATTTAAGCAAATGGACTAGCAAATAAAATCATTTGCGAGAGAGTACCCCTCACCAATTTTATCCGTTCAATTAACAAGGGGATACCCCTCACCAATTGTAAAGTTAAGTCAAATCAATTAAAAAAATATTTTGAGTACAACACGTCATTATTATCGAGGGGAACTCCTTGCAAATATTATTCGTTATAACTGCGTGACAGAGTCCCTCGCAAATCATTGCACTGATTATACATCCCTGCACCACTTTCTACACGTCATAAATTTGCTAAGGATAGTCCCTCACAATTTATGACTGTTATAACCTGCATGGGACGCCCCTCGCTATTTGTCATAACTAAATAATTAAATGACTCTCAGACACCTTCTTTCTCTCTCTCATTTTCCTTCTCTTCTCTTCAACCATTATTGTCTCTTTCACACCAAAAACATTCACTCTTATTCACTCTCTCAAAACAAAAAAATTCTTATTACTCAAACATTTAATTTCTTCTTATAATATTATATCATTCGGGAATTAGGTAAACTTTAATGTTTTTTATTATAATTTCTTTGAATTTATAATTTACTATCACCAATTATTTATTATGTTTTAATTTTTTGTGTTGCATGTATAAATTTATCCTTTAAATTTCATCAAAAGAGAACTTCAAATTAAAGGGGACAAGATTCTGGTCGTTCATTTATACACAATACATAAATATTTTTTGTTGTATTTGGTGTAGTGTATAAATATAAAAAAACAGAATTGTTTATATACATTTTTTTATATAAATTTGTAAGATTAGTTTAAAAAATATATTATCTATTTTTATAAAAGAATAAATTTTAAAAAACAGATTATATTTTAATATTATTTAGAAAATATGTAATATATTTATAGAAAATATGAATTAAATCTTATAGAAAATAGATTATATTTTAATATATATTTAGAAAGTATGTAAATTTATAAGAAAAAAATATATATTTATTTTGGAAACATTAAATATATATTAAATATTTTTATAAAAAAATATTAAAAAAATAAATTTAAGAAACATGTTATGTATTTTTAATAAAATAATAAATTATATATTAATATACATTTTTTTATTTAGAAAGTATGAATTAAATTATAAAAGTATATAATTTGTAATATATTTAGAAAGTATGCACTTTTTAGAAAGTAAATAATGTGCAATACAGTTTTGTAATATATTAATATATATTTTTTATTTAAAAGTATACACTTTTTAAAATATTAATATATTTTGGTAAATATATTATAAAGCATGTAAATTTGTAAGAAAAAAAGTATATATTTATTTTAAAACATTAAATATGCATTAAATACATGTATTTAAAACAAATATTTTTTTTAAAATTGTATATCTTTAATAAGAATAATAATTAAATTTAGTAAAGAATATATAATTTAGTTATGAATATATTAGCTATGAGTTAATCCCCTCACAAATTCCAAAACAAATATGCATTTGCTAGGGGCTTTATCCCTCGCAAATGTCTGACATACTGAGCTAGGGGCTTTACCCCTCGCAAAACGTAAAACACAGATGCATTAGTTAGGGGCTTATCCCCTCACAAAATACCTGACACGTATGTGTCACCCTGTGCCACTAGACTGCTCCTACGCCTGCAGCGTAGCCGACTGAATTTTATGAGTTACATTTAGAGAGGGACTTATCCCCTAGTCAATTTTGTGAGGGGCTTATCCCCTAGCCATTTATTTGCGATGTCCTGATTAGCTAGGGGTTATATCCCCTCACACATTATTGATTTATGATGGGTTTTTTGCATTAGTGAGGGGTTTAACCCCTAACTAAAAACACTTTTTCTTGTAGTGTTAGTCTAAAATCTACAAAATTGACAACTCCTTTGAAATCGTGAATCAGACTATGTTACAACCCTCAAAAGACCTAATTGAAGCAGGGTTTATTTTGAAAGCATACAATGGTAAGATCGCGTCAAAGTTGACTCCTAAAGATTCGCTTGTCATATGTATTGATATTGATATGACATTCTAACTCGTGATTCATTCATTATATTTCATAATAGTGAACATATTTGAATTTCAAAACTGACACAAGCATAACATTATATTTATCATTTTTAAAATGAGCATTTTTACTTATGAACAAATATTTGACATCAAGGAAGCTTATACAATGATAAGATTGAACATTTTTTTATCTCCAAAGCACGAATCTCTTCAAGGCTGCTTAAATTTGTGACTATGGCATTTTATGCAGATACCCAATAGACTAGGGCAAAGGCAGGTTACGAATGTACAAGTTCTCCCCATGTTTCAAATCAAGCGCAAAGGCATATCATCAGTGTTGAGCCTAAAGTTGGTAATAGAGGATCATGTTTTAACAACCTTATCCTAGCCCTAAAGATCCCACCACCCGCAACATGGGCATCTATTTGGTTAACCATTGCATAAATCATCACCATGTGGTAATCATGTTGCTTCGCGCATAACATGAAGCCTTGAGGGTAAACAAGAAAAGCTTTGTGGGTTGCTTTAATCACCTGGAAGGTTTTTGGTACCCATAAGCATCTTAAATGACTGTCCAGTTAGATCATATATCTTTGTCTCCCCAGCAGGAGCATGTGAAATCTCCATCAGTTATGGTAACGTAAAGCATTCTTTCAATACAGTTTCTTTGGTATAGTCAATGGTGAATCAAAGTCTATCCTACACCAGAAAACCTACCTTGTGGATATCACCCATATGGCCACATACACATTTATACATCATAAAAATAAACATACATATAACATGCATATCATGTTTCTACTTTGATTGATATAATTCCCCATAGAATATTTCAATCAACCCCCAGCAGATGAACCTATAAAAGTCTACTGACCATTCCATATTTCATATGTACTTACCTTATAACTGTTCTCAACGGGCATTTTTGTGTGGATATTTTGGTATTTAATCATCTTCTACCTTGAATACCCGAAAAGCTTTCGCAATTCGCACATTCAAATTTAAGATGATTAAATCGGGACAACTGTCATACCCCAAAATTTTCCCTCCTTTTTTCGTTTTTTCATCTAGCATATGACTTGAGATTCATCTACACTCATTCATGCATCATTCATGTGCATCATGCATTCATATTAAAACTTTTTAACAATCATCATACATTCAAAGCTTGTGGTTGCAAATGTAGGGTTTGCTTGTGGATCAAGCCCTAGGAATATGGCATGGCTCTTCATGAAGAATCATTGGGGGTGAAACCCTAATTTCTTGATCTTGGGGACATAGATTCAAGGATATCACCTATTGGCATTCATTTGTGCATCATGAAACCTTAATCATGGATGCTTGGTACTTATGTGCCATTTGAGGTTAACTTTTGATCATCGAATTGACTGAAACCCTAGCTCAATGGGGGAGAGGTTCTTGTCATACATCTTGTTATGCATCATCATCCATTAAACTTGCCTTTGTGCATGAGATTCATTCACCTAACCTACATCTCCACTTGCTGGGGATTCCATCTAGATCAAGTTCTTTGTTTGCATCCATTCTTATGTTGTTTTAAAGCTCTTAAGTTTGATTAATGGTCATTGCTTCCATCCATATGGGGTTGTCAAGATTATTAGTCCTTGGTCTTTGATTCTTGGGTCATTAGTCTTTGGTCTTTGGTATTCAAGTACTTCATTACTTTGATTGTCTTGGTTGTTTTTCCTATTGATACTTGGTCCATTCAAACTTGTTTCAATCATGGTATGCATTCATTTTCATTGTTGGTTAAGGTCTTGGTTTCTTGTGTTTGGTTCATTGGATAGTCATGTCCACTAGTCCATTCAATCAGTCCACAGTTCAATTTCATTCAATGTCATATTCCTCAATTCAAATACATCATTCCATTCATATTATTATCATTTCATTACAAAGGTGTTCATGTCCATACAAAGATTGCATTTTTGGCCAAATTTATTACAGTTGACTTTTGGTCAATAGTTGACTTTTTGGTCAACTAACCCTTCCTTGACCCCCTAAAACCTATTTCCATCCATTCTACCATGTTTCATCACTAAAATCCTTGTTTCATTGGTTTTTTTCATGACTATGAGACTTGGTCAATTTCTAGGTCAGATCACCATTTGGACCAAGGAACCAGGTCCATGACCTGGTCAGACCAGCAAATGGACCTCCACATGAACCTAACCCAATTTCCATTTTATAAGCCATCTTATCATTTTTAAACCATTCAACCATTAAAACACCAATTACATAACCATTCATCTAATTGCAATACAACATTTTTGTAAACCAATTTTCAAACACAAATTTCCATTCATTCAAAATTTCCATAACATACACTTCCATACATTTAAACCATTACAACCAAGTGAAAACATTACAACATTCAATCAACCATTTATTCTAAACACAACCACTTAAATCCCTAGTTCAACCTTAAGTTACAAGACTACAATAACACAAATCCATAGCACATCAAGCAAGCTCGAGTCCATCCCATGAACAACATATCTAAACCAAGCAAATCCATTCCATCTAAAGCAAGTGTCAAGAAGTTCCATGAGCCTCCTTTGATTCAAACATATCCTTCCAATGTCTCACAATTTCCAAATGCAAACCAATAAGCCATAACCATTCCATCACAAGTTTCACAAGCATTTCCAATTAGCATGGCCCTGTAAAATCACAACAGTTAACTTCAATCAAAAGCCAATTAACAAGACCATTCACACTACAAACTGACAAATTCAAACCCACAATTAACAACCTGCATTTCTCATAACAGAAATATAAAATTGTCATTCAACTCATTCCAACTAACCTCATACTTCAACTCACTAACTGTTTCCTCATAACTTCCCCACAACAAAACAAACTCCTTCTAACTACTAACCAAAACCTCCTAATAACCACTAATAGTTTTCTAACTAACCTAACTATTTGTAACTACCCTACTAACAGAACACTAACAAATTCACAAAAAGGCTAACAAATTGAAACAGAAGGAGGGGAAGGCACAAATCAGAGGCTATAAAGGGAGAACATCACTCCAACTTCAAGGGCACTTTTCACCAATCTCTCTTTTTTTTCACAATCACTGCAAACAAATTAGAACAATCATCATCTTCTTCATGCATCCAAAATCACAGGATATCCAAAGAGCACAAAACACTGTCCATTTGTCATCTCTCTCTCAGAATCCTCTCAACCTCACGAACACAGAGTCAACACGCAATACAAAGAAGAGAAGAAGAAGGGAGAATGAAGTGAAGCAGAGAAGAATTTAATACCTTTTGGATTCATCAGAAATTCACCACGCCGAAGTTCAATCACGGTGAGTTTTCTTCCACGACCTCAGACTCAATTGCTTTCTTGGTTTTGCTTCCCTCCGATGCGCCATTTGTTATTCACCATCTATGGAATTCGGGTGCGAATGGAAGCGATGGATTTAAGATCGTGAGTGATGCGCCTCAGTAGGATTCAATTTCAGTTTCGAATTTCAATTGAATATTAAGTTGAAAGAGTGAGAGTTAGAACACAAATGGTGAACGTTGGGGAATCGTGGCCGTGTGGTGAAGAATTTTGTTGTTCATGTTTGCATCGCGTTTGAACTTAGAGCTTTTGACATGGTGATGCGTGAAAATTTTACCTTATACCCCTACATTTATCCTTATACCCCTACATTTTATAAAAAATACCAATTTTATCCTTATATATTTTTAAATAATTTATTATTTTATTATTTAAATATTTTTTAAATTTTATTTTACATACCGGAAGACTTTGTAAAAGAATTCCGGTAGTCATTTTTCACGTATTTTTTAAACTTTTTTTTATGTACCGGAAGACTTTACGAAAGAGTTCCGGTACACAAAAATTGACTACCGGAACTCTTTTACAAAGTCTTCCGGTATACAAAAATAAAAGTCAAAAAATGTTTGAAAAATGAGTACCGGAACTCTTTTGCAAAGTCTTCCGGTTCACACAAATTGATTACCAGAACTCTTTTGCAAAGTCTTCCGGTACACAAAAAAATGATAAAAAAATATTTGAAAATGATTACCGGAACCCTTTTGTAAAATCTTCCGGTACATAAAATTTGACTATCGGAACTCTTTTGCAAAGCCTTCCGATACACAAAAAAAAATGTTAAAAAAATATTTGAAAAATGACTATCGGAACTCTTTTGCAAAGTCTTCCGGTACACAAAAATTGACTACCGGAACTCTTTTGCAAAGTCTTCCGGTACATAAAAAAAATATTAAAAAAATACTTGAAAAATGACTACCGGAACTCTTTTGCAAAGTCTTCCGGTGCACAAAAATAAAATTTTAAAAATATTTTAAAAATAAAATAATAAATTAATTAAAAATATATAAGGATAAATTTGGTATTTTTTTATAAAATGTAGGGGTGGAAGGATAAATGTAGGGGTATAAGGTAAAACTTTCGTGATGCGTTAGACTTGTATTTGAACCATGGAAACATGGACTTGGTGAACATAGCTAAACAAAAACTTTACATCGTACCCCTACAATTGTACCCCTACAATTGTATCTATACCCCGACAAATAATTTTTTGGACCAAAATACCATCATATAAATAGGGTATATTTTTCAGAAATGATTTTTTTTTCATTTGCGCTTGAAGACTTTCGGAAGAGAACTTTTTGGCATTTTTTGGCATTGTAAACTGGAACACTAATAGTAAGTCTTCTGGTTCACAAAATGTATACCGGAACACTTCTTCAAAGACTTCCGGTTCGATGCATTTTTGGGGCATCAAATCGGAAGTCTTTTAGAATGTCTTCCGGTTTGTAAGTGTATGTACCAGAACTCTTTCTTAAAGACTTCCGATTTGGATGAACTAAACCGAAACTCTTTTAAGAAGTGTTCCGGTAGTCAACCTTGTTTTTTTCCATACTGGAACTCTTCTTTGAAGTGTTTCGGTGCGGTTTTTATTTATTTATTTATTTTTTATTCTTTTTTTTATATTTTATATTTTAATTATTTTGTTATAATATTTTTTTGTAGTGGTTCGAAGACGAGGTGCAAATGGTAGGATTCCAGACCGCAGTTTAGGCCGGGACGCATCTTCATCTGCAGCAGAGCCGACTGGATATCCAGGAGGACCATACGATACGTCTCTTTTGGTGAAGTAGGAGCATCATGTTGCTCGCCATTTATGATTTGGTGAGGTAAATAAACGGGATATATTTGAAAATGAATAATATTTGAATATTTTATATTGTGTTTTCTAATATGTGTTTTAATTGTTTTTAGGAAAGAGGTCCGAAGAAAGAGTTAAAGGTTGCTGGACACGGACTAAAGCTGACATCTAGGGTTCCACTAGCTCTTCCACAATAGGTGGAGAGTTGGGCATCTAGATTTGGTTTATCTTCACTTCAGAGAACTAGTCTGAACAAGATAGACACAAATCTGGTATCTGCATTTGTGGAAAGATGGCATCTAGAGACATCTTCATTTCACATGTCATTTGGTGAAATGAGCATTACTTTGGATGACGTCTCATGTTTGCTTCACTTGCCCATCAGGGGTGTCTTCTGGAGTCCTCAGGATGTCACGGAAGAGGTTGTTGTTGAACTTGTTGTTGACTACTTAGGAGTGTCATAGGGTGAGACACAATCACATGTTCGTAGCTGCAGGGGGTCGTATTATAAATTGGAGTGGTTATACGATTTATTCGTACAGCATAGAGCTGTTTCTAGCTGGGTATATGCGACCAGAGCATATTCGTTGATGTTGGTGGGTTCCACCATTTTTGCCGACAAGACCTTTACACTTGTCGGGGCACGATACCTCCTATTGTTTACGGACTTAGATAGATGTTTGGGATATAGTTGGGGAGCAGCTGCACTAGTTACCCTATACAGATATCTTGGAGATGCATCCATGTTCAGTTGCAAACAACTCGGTGGATATCCTACTCTCCTACAGGTATATAATTAAATTTTGTTTATTAAGTGTTGGATTCATTTTATAAAGTATGTTAACTTAATTTATTTTGTTTATTATGTTTTTATTTTGTAACAGTGCTGGATTCACAAGTACTTTCCAACGGTTGGAAAAGAGGAGAGAATTGGAAACCAGTTGATAATTGTGGTCTTCCTCGAGCGATGAGATGGTCCTATAGGCAAGGAGTCCTGAAGGTTGATGATTTACGACCTATTTTGGACGAGCTGACACCTGCCGACGTCATATGACGTCCATTTGAGGATCATAGAGCATGACGCCAGTTTGATGAGTTATGTCTCTATAGGGGATGTTTGAAGTGGGGTGACACAGTTGTTCCATACTTGCCTGACAAATGTTTACGTCAGTTCGGGTACAAGTAGTATGTTCCATCCCCACCTCTTGATTGTATGATGGCGACTAATATTGATGTTGATTGGATTGGTTACCATCAGAGCGTTATCGTTGTGATCCGTCCAACTACCCTGGCCACCACTCCATCTGATGTAGAAGGTGGTTATCTGGAGTGGTATTATTGTGTTTCACATCCACGTTTGGTGTAACACCCCGATAAAAATAAGATAATTATTTAATTTAAGTTAATAATATATTTATTAATTTAATTAAATAATTGGAATTATTATTATTGGATTATTTTATTATTATTATTATTGGAATAATAATTATTGGAATAAAAGTTGGAATTTAGAAAATGGTCTCATTTGGTAAAAAGGGTTATTTTCACGTGAAAAGGAAAAGGGACAGAAAAGTGGAAAAGGGCAAAGAGAGCCAGAGAACAAGGGTTGAAGAGAGGAAGAGCTTGAAGCTTAAAGATTCGCCGGATTAACTCAGGTAAGGGGGGTTTATCGTCGATTAATGGGTATTATGGGATAACATGTACTGGGTAGTGATAAACCGTTGATTTGTCCCTGATTAGAAAGATGCATGCTGAAATTTGTGAAAATATTGGATGAACGAAATATGGGTTTAATTGGAGAAATTAGTAGGAATTAGATGTAATAATGTTAGCAATTGTGAAATCGAATAAGGTATGATTCGTGTTAGATGATATGAACGATTAATGTGAAAAATTGGATTGTGGGAGGTTGGAATTGGGAGATCTCGTAGCAGAGAAAACCATAGCAGATCTGGAAATCTGGTTTCTCGTCATACGCGTATGGCACTAGGCAATACGCGTATGAGATGGTCTGGTACGCGTATGGCACTAGGCAATACGCATATGGATGAGGAAGATGATGTTTTGAACGTGGTTTGGTCTCTGTTGGTACGCGTATGGGGAAGTGGTACGCGTAGCATACGCGTATGAGATAGGTGGTACGCGTATGGGATTGGCTGAGAATTGGGCCATACGCGTATGGGACTAGGCAGTACGCGTATGGGCAGATTTGTGATTTTCCTGTGCTGTTGTTGTGCAGTTTTTGGTTGTTCAGCTGAGTAATGTAATTTAGCTGATGTATGATAGAGTAGGGATCATTTCCCGTTGTTTTGAGTAGTATAGGTATTAGTAGAGTGTGCTAATGCTGTGATTGACTATGTGGTATGACATGATATGATTATGTGGTGAATATGTTGATGATGTATGATGATATGCATAATGTTGTGAATGTATCTATCATGTATGAAATTATGAATGGACTGTTTATGGCTTAGAGTGTGAGCATATGTCCATTGTGGATGATTGTTGATGTTTGCATGACTAAGTGATTTAGCTTGCATATTGTGGCCTTTATGGTGGTAACTAATTCCCATGGTGAGGAATTAGTGAGTTAGTATTGTGGATTGTTGTTGATGTTTGCATGCTAGGTGATTAGCGTGCATATCATAGCCCTTGGGGTGGTAGCTAATTCCCATGGTGAGGAATTAGTGAGTGAGTCACTAGGTCTCAAATGAGTGGGACTAGTGAGCTTGGTAGCCGTACCTGGATTTGGTCGGTGAGGTTGAACTATATGTTCACGAATAGTCGGTACCGCATGCATGGAGTCTCATTGCATAATGTATGTATGTATGACGTAGAATATGAATGGATGTATTCCAATATTATACGTGTGTTTTATGGTTGTGTTGAGTTTGAGTATGATGATGATGATGATTATGAGTTGATATTGCCGTTGCTGAATATGTGTGATCTGATTAGGGTGGTGATATGTGTTAAATTACTTAGCATTACATGATATTTTATAATGCTTATTATATCGATTGAGGAACTCACCCTTACAACTATGTTTCAGGTAACGAGCAGTGAGTGAGTAGAAGCTAGTCCTTGGAGTCTAGTGTAGTTTCTTAGTGGGTCATGCTCTGGTAGATGCAACATCGGGATGGGATGTTTTACTATGTTTTCTTTTGGTTGTTGAACAACTTTACATGTAATGTATTACATGGTTTGAATGTTGCTAGTTTGTATCCGCTGCGTATTATGCACATGTTTTATTTTGATTAAATAAATGAGCATGACAGGATATTTTGGAAAATGGTGTGAAGTGATTGTGTGACACCCTTAATTGCATAATTACTCTGATTGATATATTGCTATTTTAATTAAATACTTTGGGGTATTTTAGAAGGGTGTTACATTAGTGGTATCAGAGCATAGTCGGTCGAGTCGAGTCGTAATTACTCTGTTCCCCTGTACGGGATAGGTGTTGTGTAACCCTATCAATACTTATTGTTTAGCTTGTTGGGTTTTCAGAATAGAGATGGCTGGAAGAGGTAGAGACGATGCTTCGATTGCTGAGGCTCTGGGTATGCTAGCTGAAGTACTTGGAGGGAATCCGAATGTTGTGGGAATGGGAGCTGCTCGTCAACTGAGTGAGTTCCAGAAGAACAATCCTCCAATGTTCAAGGGAGCATACGATCCAGATGGTGCTCAGAAGTGGTTGAAGGAGATTGAGAGGATCTTCCGAGTGACTGAGTGTGCCGATAACCAGAAGGTCAGGTTCGGTACGCATATGCTGTCAGAAGAAGCAGATGATTGGTGGGTTGCTACCCGCACTGAGTTGGAATCTGCTGGGAATGCTGAGATCACTTGGGCTGTGTTCAGAGAGAGATTCCTGAGGAAGTATTTTCCAGAGGATGTTAGAGGAAAGAAAGAGATAGAGTTCTTAGAATTGAAGCAGGGCAATCGGTCTGTTACTGAGTATGCTGCTAAGTTCACAGAGCTGTCGAAGTATTACACTCCCTATAACGAGGCTACTGGGGAATTCTCGAAATGTGTGAAGTTTGAGAACGGGTTACGTCCCGAGATCAAGCAGGCTATTGGGTATCAGCGGATTAGAGTGTTTTCTGATTTGGTTGACTGTTGCAGGATTTTTGAACAGGATACCAAGGCTAGAGCAGAGAGCTATCAACAGAGGGTTGATAGGAAAGGCAAAAATCAGAATGATCGGGGGAAACCGTATGCAGCTGGCAAAGGTTTCCAGAGACAGAGTGGGATGAAGAGGCCTAGTGGGGGAGACTCCAGTGCCCCTACTAAGTGCTTCAGATGTGGTCAGGCTGGACATCGTATCCATGAGTGTACCAGTACTGAGAAGAAGTGTTTTAAGTGTGGCAAAGGTGGTCACTTGGCTGCAGAGTGTCGGTTGAAGACTGTGACTTGTTTCAACTGTGGAGAGGTGGGTCATATTAGCCCACAGTGTCCTAAGCCGAAGAAAGAGAACCAGTCGGGAGGCAAGGTCTTTGCTTTATCGGGTTCTGAGACTTCTGCAGATGATCGTTTGATCCGAGGTACGTGTTATATTAATGGCTTTCCTCTTGTAGCTATTATTGACACAGGTGCGACTCATTCCTTTATATCTTTGGATTGTGCTGTGAAACTTAAATTAGAGATATCTGAGATGCATGGGAGTATGGTGATTGATACTCCTGCGAAGGGTTCAGTGACTACTACTTCAGTTTGTTTAAATTGTCCTTTGAGTATTTTTGGTAGAGACTTTGGAATGGACCTTGTGTGTCTTCCACTAGTGCAGATTGATGTTATTCTGGGTATAAACTGGTTGGTGTTTAACCAAGTCTATATCAATTGTTTTGATAAGACTGTGATTTTTCCTGAGAGTGAGGAAGGAAAGAGTTTGTTTCTATCAGCAAGGCAAGTGAATGAGGCAGTAGTAGATGGGGCAGAGTTGTTTATGTTGTTAGCGACCTTGGAGGCTAAAGATAAACTGGTAAATTGCGATCTAGCCGTGGTGTGTGATTTTCCTGATGTGTTTCCTGAAGAAGTGAATGAATTACCGCCAGAGTGTGAAGTTGAGTTCTCGATTGATTTGGTACCTGGTACTAGGCCGGTGTCGATGGCTCCGTACCGTATGTCTGCTGTTGAGTTAACTGAACTGAAGAGTCAGTTGGAAGATCTGTTGGATAAGAAATTTATTCGTCCGAGTGTGTCACCGTGGGGTGCACCAGTGTTATTGGTTAAGAAGAAAGAAGGTACTATGAGGTTGTGTGTGGACTACAGGCAACTGAATAAAGTGACGATCAAGAATCGGTATCCTTTGCCGAGGATTGATGATTTGATGGATCAGTTGGTTGGTGCGAGTGTGTTCAGCAAAATAGATTTGAGATCAGGGTATCATCAGATACGTGTGAAAACTGAGGATATTCAGAAGACTGCTTTCAGAACAAGGTATGGACATTATGAGTATTCTGTAATGCCTTTTGGTGTGACTAATGCGCCTGGAGTATTTATGGAGTATATGAATAGGATTTTCCATCCGTATCTAGATCAGTTTGTTGTGGTGTTTATAGACGATATTTTGGTGTATTCGAAATCTGAAGAAGAGCATGCTGAACATTTGAGAGTGGTTTTAGGAGTTCTACGAGAAAAGAAGTTATTTGCTAAATTGTCCAAGTGTGAATTTTGGTTAGAAGAGGTTAGTTTTCTTGGTCATGTGATTTCCAGAGGTGGTGTTGCTGTTGATCCTTCTAAGATAGAAGCGGTATCTAAGTGGGAAGCTCCGAAGTCAGTTTCTGAGATAAGGAGTTTTCTTGGACTTGCAGGTTATTATAGGAAATTTATTGAGGGATTTTCTAAGTTGGCATTACCGTTGACGATGTTGACTAGAAAGGGGCAAGCTTTTGTTTGGGACTCAAAATGTGAAGAAGGTTTCCAAGAGTTAAAGAGAAGGTTAACTACTGCTCCTATTCTGATATTACCGAGCCCATCGGAACCATTTGAGGTTTACTGTGATGCTTCATTGGTGGGTTTGGGTGGTGTGTTGATGCAGAATAAGCAGGTTGTAGCTTATGCTTCGAGACAACTGAAGGTTCATGAGAGGGACTATCCGACACACGATTTAGAGTTGACGACAGTGGTATTTGTTCTGAAGTTATGGAGGCATTACTTGTACGGGTCAAGATTTGAGGTTTTCAGTGACCATAAAAGTTTAAAGTATTTGTTTGATCAGAAAGAGCTGAATATGAGACAGAGGAGATGGTTAGAATTTCTGAAGGATTATGACTTTGGTTTGAATTACCATCCGGGTAAAGCAAACGTAGTGGCTGATGCATTGAGTCGGAAATCATTGCATATGTCTATGTTAATGGTTAAGGAATTGGATTTAATTGAGCAGTTTAGAGACTTGAGTTTGGTGTGTGAGAGTACTCACAATAGTGTTAAATTGGGAATGTTGAAGTTAACGAGTAGTATTCTGGATGAGATCAGAGAGGGTCAGAAATCCGATGTGCTTTTGGTTGATAAGTTGACTCTAGTGAGTCAAGGTCAAGGTGGTGAATTCAGAGTTGATGAGAATGGTGTTTTGAAATTTGGTAATCGGGTGTGTATTCCGGATGTTACCGAACTTAAGAAGAGTATTCTTGAGGAAGGACATCGTAGTGGCCTGAGTATTCATCCTGGGGCTACGAAGATGTATCATGATTTGAAAAAGTTGTTTTGGTGGCCGGGAATGAAAAGAGAAATTGCGAGTTTTGTTTATTCTTGTTTGATTTGTCAGAAGTCGAAGATTGAGCATCAGAAGCCGTCTGGGCTGATGCAACCGTTGGCTATTCCAGAGTGGAAGTGGGATAGTATCAG
Organism: Lathyrus oleraceus; assembly: GCF_024323335.1. NCBI lineage: Eukaryota > Viridiplantae > Streptophyta > Magnoliopsida > Fabales > Fabaceae > Lathyrus > Lathyrus oleraceus. The sequence goes on from NC_066579.1 coordinate 27,963,886, forward strand.
TATGGATTTTGTTTCTGGTTTACCGAGGACAAGTAAGAATTTTGAAGCCATTTGGGTGATTGTAGATAGATTGACAAAATCGGCTCATTTCATTCCGATCAGAATGGATTATCCGTTAGAGAGATTAGCTGAGTTGTATATTGAGAAAATTGTAAGTTTGCATGGTATTCCGACGAGTATTGTTTCGGGCAGAGATCCTAGATTTACATCGAAGTTCTTGGAAGGTTTGCAGAGGGCTTTGGGAACTAAGCTGAGATTGAGTTCTGCATATCATCCGCAGACTGATGGTCAGACTGAGAGGACGATTCAGTCACTGGAGGACCTTTTGAGGGCTTGTGTTTTGGAAAAAGGAGGTGCTTGGGATTGTTATTTACCTTTGATTGAGTTTACCTACAACAATAGTTTCCATTCGAGCATTGGGATGGCACCGTTTGAAGCTTTGTATGGTAGGAGATGTCGGACACCTTTATGTTGGTATGAGTCCGGTGAGAGTGTTGTGATTGGACCGAAGATTGTTCAACAAACTACGGAAAAGATTAAGATGATTCAAGAGAAAATGAGGATTTCTCAGAGTCGTCAGAAGAGTTATCATGACAAGAGGAGGAAGTCACTTGAGTTTCAAGAGGGAGATCATTTGTTTCTTCGTGTCACTCCGATAACTGGGGTTGGTCGAGCTTTGAAGTCGAAGAAGTTGACACCTCGATTTATTGGTCCTTATCAGATTTTGGAGAGGATAGGGGAGGTAGCCTATCGTATCGCTTTACCGCCGTCACTTGCGAATTTGCATGAGGTTTTTCATGTGTCTCAGTTGAGGAGGTACATTCATGATCCGTCGCATGTGGTCCAAGTAGATGATGTCCAGGTGAGAGATAACCTGACTGTTGAAACATCACCTATGAGGATTGAGGATCGAGGGTTGAAGCAGTTGCGGGGTAAAGAGATTGCTTTGGTAAAGGTAGCTTGGGGAGGACCAGCAGGTGGCAATGTAACTTGGGAACTTGAGAGTCAGATGAAGGAGTCTTATCCTGAGTTATTCGCTTGAGGTATGTTTTCGAGGACGAAAACTCTTTTAGTGGGGGAGAGTTGTAACACCCCGATAAAAATAAGATAATTATTTAATTTAAGTTAATAATATATTTATTAATTTAATTAAATAATTGGAATTATTATTATTGGATTATTTTATTATTATTATTATTGGAATAATAATTATTGGAATAAAAGTTGGAATTTAGAAAATGGTCTCATTTGGTAAAAAGGGTTATTTTCACGTGAAAAGGAAAAGGGACAGAAAAGTGGAAAAGGGCAAAGAGAGCCAGAGAACAAGGGTTGAAGAGAGGAAGAGCTTGAAGCTTAAAGATTCGCCGGATTAACTCAGGTAAGGGGGGTTTATCGTCGATTAATGGGTATTATGGGATAACATGTACTGGGTAGTGATAAACCGTTGATTTGTCCCTGATTAGAAAGATGCATGCTGAAATTTGTGAAAATATTGGATGAACGAAATATGGGTTTAATTGGAGAAATTCGTAGGAATTAGATGTAATAATGTTAGCAATTGTGAAATCGAATAAGGTATGATTCGTGTTAGATGATATGAACGATTAATGTGAAAAATTGGATTGTGGGAGGTTGGAGTTGGGAGATCTCGTAGCAGAGAAAACCATAGCAGATCTGGAAATCTGGTTTCTGGTCATACGCGTATGGCACTAGGCAATACGCGTATGAGATGGTCTGGTACGCGTATGGCACTAGGCAATACGCGTATGGATGAGGAAGATGATGTTTTGAACGTGGTTTGGTCTCTGTTGGTACGCGTATGGGGAAGTGGTACGCGTAGCATACGCGTATGAGATAGGTGGTACGCGTATGGGATTGGCTGAGAATTGGGCCATACGCGTATGGGACTAGGCAGTACGCGTATGGGCAGATTTGTGATTTTCCTGTGCTGTTGTTGTGCAGTTTTTGGTTGTTCAGCTGAGTAATGTAATTTAGCTGATGTATGATAGAGTAGGGATCATTTCCCGTTGTTTTGAGTAGTATAGGTATTAGTAGAGTGTGCTAATGCTGTGATTGACTATGTGGTATGACATGATATGATTATGTGGTGAATATGTTGATGATGTATGATGATATGCATAATGTTGTGAATGTATCTATCATGTATGAAATTATGAATGGACTGTTTATGGCTTAGAGTGTGAGCATATGTCCATTGTGGATGATTGTTGATGTTTGCATGACTAAGTGATTTAGCTTGCATATTGTGGCCTTTATGGTGGTAACTAATTCCCATGGTGAGGAATTAGTGAGTTAGTATTGTGGATTGTTGTTGATGTTTGCATGCTAGGTGATTAGCGTGCATATCATAGCCCTTGGGGTGGTAGCTAATTCCCATGGTGAGGAATTAGTGAGTGAGTCACTAGGTCTCAAATGAGTGGGACTAGTGAGCTTGGTAGCCGTACCTGGATTTGGTCGGTGAGGTTGAACTATATGTTCACGAATAGTCGGTACCGCATGCATGGAGTCTCATTGCATAATGTATGTATGTATGACGTAGAATATGAATGGATGTATTCCAATATTATACGTGTGTTTTATGGTTGTGTTGAGTTTAAGTATGATGATGATGATGATGATTATGAGTTGATATTGCCGTTGCTGAATATGTGTGATCTGATTAGGGTGGTGATATGTGTTAAATTACTTAGCATTACATGATATTTTATAATGCTTATTATATCGATTGAGGAACTCACCCTTACAACTATGTTTCAGGTAACGAGCAGTGAGTGAGTAGAAGCTAGTCCTTGGAGTCTAGTGTAGTTCCTTAGTGGGTCATGCTCTGGTAGATGTAACATCGGGATGGGATGTTTTACTATGTTTTCTTTTGGTTGTTGAACAACTTTACATGTAATGTATTACATGGTTTGAATGTTGCTAGTTTGTATTCGCTGCGTATTATGCACATGTTTTATTTTGATTAAATAAATGAGCATGACAGGATATTTTGGAAAATGGTGTGAAGTGATTGTGTGACACCCTTAATTGCATAATTACTCTGATTGATATATTGCTATTTTAATTAAATACTTTGGGGTATTTTAGAAGGGTGTTACATTTGGTCCCTCCTTATCGTGACGATCCAAGAGAGGTACCAGTTCCTGTTTATGACGCAGGACCATCTGATCCTAATTGGGCTCGTGTATCTATATTGATTCATCGTTATCTGAGACAGATTAATGCGGAAGAGGAAGATCCACAGTTTGCTGATTTATTTGAAGCTTTGCATATTTCTCGTTCACATTGATTTATGTAATAAGTTTTAGAATTGAATATAATAGACATAATATAATATTCATGTTTTGAGTATATATTCATGCTAATATAGGCGTAAGTAATTGCCAATGTTGTAGACGTCCTGCAAATCATAACATCCAAGACATTGTTGTATGAGAACAAAACTTCTTCCAATCTAATGTGACCGGTGGCAACAAAAACCCCTCTTTCATGTTAACCTGATGACAATAGTTAAAACATATATTTAATAAAGTGAAATAATTAAAATATTAAGTCATATAAAATAACTTGTCATATAAAATACGTACCTGGACCCAATGATTTTGGTTAACAAAACCAATGCAATAAATAGAGACATTTGGTGAATGTGAACTTGTCATAGGAAAGAAAGTCATGCACATATTACCTAAACAGACAAGTACAACATTATAGCGATTCTCTATCAAGTAACCCATATCTAGTAGAGTCAACCATTTTTCAGGTGGCTGTGAACCAAATGATTCTATCATCAAAGATTCTCTCACTTCTGACAATCGATTAGAAAATAACTTGTCATACAAAGTTGACCTATCCTTGTCTATTTTTTTCCAACCCCAACTCTCTGCGAACCATTGACCAACCATCCTCACCATATCCATGCAATGATGCAATGACTCTAAATCCACAATTACCATCTGATTCAACATTAACTACATCTTCAATGTATGACCTAATATGATTAGGAAATTGAAGAGTGAATTGTGGTTGATTCTTTGATAATTTTAACTTCTTCGAAGTCTGTGATGGTTAAGATTGCCTTTGTGAAGATTGAGATGCCTTATCAACATACTCATGATACGAAAGGGTCCCTATAAACATCATATTCTGTTGGTTTTTTCCCTTTCTTCTTCACTCCTCCTTTGGTTTTTAATTTCTCGGGTGGTGGACACAATGGAGTCATTGTTGGGTATGCTAGTTCACATACCCTACTCTTTAATGCCCTTTTCCCAATAACATCTAATGACCTAAATCGTTTCCATAATTCATCTATTGCACAATTCATATCCACCTCTGATCCATCATCTGCACCTACCTCTAACTCAACTTCCATAGTTAGTTTCCTCCAATGAACATGAACAACATCTATGGGTATCGGTATACCACCTAGTGCGTATCTTCCTAACTCACAAGCACAACGTAACCCATAAGATGTTCTAAGAGTACAACCACATATTTTCCTGTTAGTTCCAACATAATCAACTCTCAATAACTCTTCAGCAATACGTCTCAAAGCAGCTCGAGATACGGAACCACGCAAATAACCATAAAATGGACTTATGTGCGCGTGCTCAACTTCGTAAAAACTCTTTTGAAAAGAAGCTCTAATGTTTCCCAATTGTAACCTCAAAATATTATTCATAGCTTCCCAACATTTGACCAGTCACCTATATTGTTTCCTAACATCTACTTTAACTTCCAATGAGCAGATTCAACCCTAAAAATATTGAAAATAACACATAAAAAAATACATAGAAAAAATATCACATATAAAAATAACATAGAAAAAATTATAACACGTACCGATTAGTCATTGTGTTACCCAAATGTAGCACTCGATTAATCCATGCTCCAACAAATCTATGTCTATGTGGAGTCAATCATATGTCTTTCACGTAATTAATAAATCCACTATAATCATTACATGCTTGCTCAAGTTGATGCAACCGTTGACCATGCTCAACCTCATCACTAGCCCAAACAACTTCCATCCATAATGTGTCTATCGTCTTTTGCAGGTCATTCACCACATGTTGTTAGCATTTTGCACCAAATTTTTTTAATGTGAAATCTACATAGAAAATTAATCGACCTGGGAAACACAATTTCAATTGCTTTCATCAAAGCAAAATCTCTTTATGTCAAAATCACTTGTAGACACAAATCTTTCTTCACAAACAATTCTTTTAGTTTCTCCAATACCCAATAAAAATTCTCTGTCTGCTCAGACTCCATATACGCAAATGCAACAACTAAAGTCAACTCGGTTGATGTCATGCCAACAATTTCAAACAAAGGTTGTCTATATTTGTTTGTCTTGTAGGTGCTATCCATAACTAACACAATAGGAAAAATGTTCAACAACTTAACTGAATCAGGATGGGCCCAAAATATATCTCTCACAACTTCTGAGTCATCCTTTTTTCTACTCCAATACACATAGCCTGCATCCTCAATAAGCTTAAACAAATGTTGTATCTCACTTCTAGGACCTCTTATCTCTTTTTGTATCACACTTTTATGCTTGTATACTTGCGTAATCCGAGTGACATTCTCAGAATCTCGGTCTTGTAAGGAAAGCAATATGTGTCTAGGTGGTACATGTCTCTTTGTCAAATCAGCGACATGTTGCTTCTCATCTGTGGTCAACCTACCAATAAAGGAATGACCTTCTAATCTATCAGGTAGACCATGATTATGTAACCCATATTTTACATCAATCTTCCAACCAGACCCATCTTTCGCCGGAGTCGACCTGATTTTAAATGGGCATTCACATATCTTGGACGCACCTTGGGTTCCACTATCAGTACTCTTGTGTTTCCCACCTTTATCACAACCAAATATTAATTTGTTACTTCTCCATCTCTTGCCTGTTTCAGTATCTGAACGACTGATAATAATAGTTACTTTATTATCGATTCCAACCTCTTTAATCCATCTGATCACCTCTTTTCGTGTATCAAATCTTTTAGTCGTTATAAACGCATCAGAAGTATCTACACATATTTGGGGAAGATTTTCCATTCCTGCACAATAAAAAAATTTCAAAAAAAAATCAAAAAAAAAATAAAAATTGCAAACCGGAAGTCTTCAAAGAAGAGATCCGGAATACATAAAAACAATACCAGAAGACTTCTTCGAAGAGTTCCGGTATGTGTCACTTTGTTTACCGGAAGTCTTTCAATAAGTGTTTCAGAACGTTTCTTTTTTATTAAAGAACCGGAACTCTTTGTTGAAGTCTTCCGGTTTACTAATTGGTGTGTTCCGAATGTCTTTTGTGAAGTCTTCCGGTTTGGAAAAAATACATACCGGAAGTCTTTTTCCAGAAGTTCCGATGCGAGGGTGGAATGTGTAATTTTTGGAAGTATCAACTGAATGATAAAAATGAAATGGTAAATTGGTTAAAACCAGTTAAGGGTAAATTGGTATTTTTAAAAAATTGTAGGGATATGAGACTAAACGTAGGGGTATGAAGTAAAATTTTCTAGCTAAACTCGAGCTTGGATCTATTTCTTGTGTGTTTGGTTTGGGCCTAAGGCCCAAACTTGCTTCCTACGCCCCACACATGCTTCATACACCCCTGCCCAAAATTACCTTTAATACATTTGTTTAATCTCATTTACATGTTAATTATTATTAATTATTTTGATTAATTATGATTTATGACTTGTATAGGTGATAAAATTAGGATTATGTTAGGATTAATTTTTAGTTTAATTTTTCACCATGAAATGAATAATTGATTTTAATTAGTATTAGTTAGTTTTAGCTAATTTGGATTAAGCTTGATTGTTAATTCCATATTCACTAATTTTTTGCATAATAACCATTCCCCCCTAGGGTTAGGAAGTCAAGATGTGTATGCTCCCTTAGTTTAGGATTTGTATGAATTCAAATAGTATAATTTGTTTGATTTAGTCCATTAGGTTTAATATTGTTAATGACTTTCCATATTGATTTTTTATTTTAAATGTTGATCATGTTGATATAGTTGAGTTGAATTGCCATGTTATTTACCATGTTAATCACCATGATCATTTACCTTGATTAAAGTTTGAATAGGTTTTGACATGTGTTAGTCTAGATGTTATTCCATGAACCATGATCCATATGTGTATGCTAAACATTGATATTTTGATCATTAGTTTAATGCCCATTTGAATGTCTATTAGATGATGATTAAATTGAAAATCACATTTCAATTTATCATGTATGCCTTGTTTATATACCATTTATTATCATGTTCATGTGATTAATATTCATCCTTTATTGATTTTCCATGTGGAATCTATGAGTTGAACTTTGCTTGTTTAGTCTCTCTGATCTCATTCTAACTCCATTACCTTGTGTGGTTACTTAGATCATTTGGCTTTAAGTTTAATCCTTAATGTCTTTCATTATCACAATTGTGTTTTACCTTTCACTTTCACTTGTCCTTGTATTGTTTGTTAATACTTAGGGGCACCATTCCACTTGATTGTTTTATGCATGGTACTTGGGTTTACAACTTGTATAATCCTATTTCCTATTCTTTATATTGTTTGGTATCATCTCCCAATTGTGGGTTATATATCCCCCCTTCTATTAAAATGTAATAGTTTAGATTTATCTTTCTTTTTATTTATTTCAATGCATGCTAACTAAAATGATAAAATCAAACGATAAATAAATATTTTTCAAAAGACAAAAAACACACTTGATCCAATGTCAAGTGTTTTCCAAATTAAATCAAAACAAATGCAACGCGGGTGCTTGATCCAATGTCAAGTATCTCATCCTCCATTCCACATCCATTTTATCCTTATCTCAAACCATTCTACTCATATCTCAATCTATTCTTGATCAATTCTTATTCATCAAACCATTTTCATAATAAAACTTGGATGAAAAGTGTGGTGTACGTACTTGTGCACAACACTCAAGTACTTGGGTTATTGGTCGTACTTAGCTTGTGGCCCGATACTTGACTTCCCTTCAAAACACTTAACAAATAAATGTGAGTATAAATCATTACTCTAAGAGTGGAAGAGTGGTTTGGATGAAACTGTCCTCTCAACTCTTGAGTATTCTGATTATTGGTCGTACTTAGCCGGTGGTTAGACGTTCGTCTCCCTCTAAGTACCAATGATTAAACTCGTAACACAAATTTCATAATTATAATCAACCAAAGACATTCTTATGTCCTAGGGCAACATACAAACATTTCACCTTCAACACTACAATGCTTATCTACAAGTCATATTTCACTTTCTATGTTGGTTTAGACACCCTTTTCTTGACCTTTTGGTTTAAAGACCACATTTTCAGTTTAAACACCAAACCTTTGGTTTAAACACCACCTTTCCGATTTAAACACCGACCCTTTGGTTTAAACACCTACCTTTTGGTTTAAACACCACCATTCTTGTTTAAACACCATTTTTCAGGTTTAACACCGCCCTCTTTGGTTTAAACGCCACACCCATATTTCTATTTTGGTTTAAACACCACCTTTTGGTTTAAACACCACTATCATTCCCACCTTTCAGTTTACACGCTAGTATCATTCCCACCTTTTAGTTTAAGCACCACTCTGTCGGTTCAAACACCAAACCCTTCGGTTTAAACACCACCTTTATCCAACCATCTGGTTTAAACACCACCATCTAGATTTAAACACTAATTTCATTCATAACCCTTTGGTTTAAACATAAATTTCATTCATCCTTTAGTTTAAACATCATTACCTAGTTCAAACACCATTTTCCCACTTATATCACCTTTACCTTTATTGTTGGTTCAAACACCATTTGCATCTCTTGTCGGGTTTAAACACCAATTTATCAAACCTTCCTTTTCTTTGCCCGTCTTACTTCCACGAACTATGAAGCTCTTACTTTCTCATTGCACGATGAGAATACGTAGGCACAAGGATTCGAATCCTTGTTGAGCATCCTAATTATTTATTCTCCACATTCGTATTTATTTCTCCTTCTACCTTAGGGCACCATCCATATTTTGCATGATCCATTACCCAATATCTTAAATCATAACCATTCATCTCATTGACAAAGACATCTTTCTTTAAAACCAAATACCATTGTTCTTTAGAATTCCATATATACCCTTTTAGGATAAATGACCAGTGTCCATATTTAAACAAAGAGTTGTTTGTCTTGATGCCAAAGACTTAATTCCTTTGCTTTCTGGCTTGATGCATGCTTTCCTCTGTGGTTCAAATTTCATTACTTTATGGATTCCAACAATACCTTTGTATTTTGGTTCCAAATTATACCTTTCGTCACTTCTATTAAACCTTTTAGTTTCTTTCTACATTAATTATTTTCTCTCGATCCTTCCATTCACCTTCCGTTATTCATTATTCACTACCTTCATTCAATATCTTATACCAATCATTCACTCCATATGATATACTTTATCTTTGAGCTAAATACACTACTTCTTTGAGCTCCATCCAATGTCTGCCTTTGAACCGAGAGTTGTTTGTCTTGATGTCAAACACTTAATCCCCTTTGTTTTCGGCCATACCATATAATGGTCCATGCTTCGGCCATACCATATATTGGTTCATGCCACCTTTATTCTTGGGTTCAAACTTTATCCCTTTATGGGTTCAAACAACATTATCCTTTGGTTCAAAGCATACCCTTATCACTCTTCTTTCATCTCCCACCATTAGTTCTATGAACTATAGAGCTCTGGATTCCTTATTGCACTATAATGATACGTAGGCATGAGGGCCATAATCCTCACCGAGAACTTTATATATTTCATTCCTTTCCCATTTATTCTTTTGTGAGTATCTTTAGATAGTAACACCCATCCTAGCATAAAACAATCAAAATGGTTCTCATTGAGTACAAAGGATGTGAGGGGTGTTAATACATTCCCCTTACATGACTGACTTCCTTACCCATTTTCTCTTCCCCTGGGTTTTATCAATGTTTTCCCTTTCTTTCGGGAATAAATAAAGTTCGATGGTGACTCTGTTGCATCTTTGAGCGTGCGATGCGTTCGGGTATATTTCCTCTAGCTTCACTCATGAGCCTTAAGAGAACTTTGTAGCTCATCTTTGCCCATCGTCGCAAGATCCTTCAACCCCTTAATCGCCACAACTATGTTGTCGATTCTTGGTGTTAAAAAACACAATATCTTAGAAACAACATACTACTCCGTTATGGTTTCTCCACATGCCTTCACTTGGTTCACCAACCGAGTGATTCTCGTTGCGAAATCGTTGATTGTCTCCTTTTCCTACATTTGAATCAATTCGAGTTGTCGTCTATGAGTTTGTAACCTCACCGTATTCTCCTTTTCATCCTCTGCATAAGCTTTCTCTAAGATCCCCCAAGCATGCATCGATGAATCACAATCACTAACTTTCTCAAAGTTGTCGCCATCAACACATTGATGAATCAAGAACAATTCTTTGCAATCCTTCTTCTTATCTTCTTCATGTGTTGCTTGCTACGCTTCAGTAGCATTCTAAACAAGAGGAGTAACACCATTCTTGATCACCTCAAGAACATCTTGATAGCCAAATAACACCTTCATTTGCTTGCACCATTTGTCGTTGTTCTTCGCATCAAGAATGGATAAATTTGTAGGGATTCTTTCATTAAAAACTGAATTCATGTTGCACACTAGGTGTTTGTGGATCTGAGCCAGACTCTTGATGCCAAATGTTAGAACAAACAACCATAAGATTGGTGAAGCAGAGCTAGAGTAATTTTGGATATATATATATATATATATATATATATATATATATATATATATATATATATAGAGAGAGAGAGAGAGAGAGAGAGAGAGAGAGAGAGAGAGAGAGAGAGAATTGACGATGAGTTATTATACTTGCATTAAACAGGATGAGAGTGTAGCCTAAACACTTATATAGGAGATAAAAATCAATTAGGATACAATTTGACAAAGTAGAATAGCAAAAAATACAAAAACTCAGGCTTATAATCGGTTACACCAAAACGTGTAACCGGTTACACCTGACACTGAAAATAAAAGAAATTAATTCAACTTCAGTGATAATCGGTTACACCATTTATGTTAACCGGTTACACCTTCAAAAACTCCATTTTATGCTACTAAAAAGCATATCAGAAACATCTGTAACCAGTTACACAGTACTTAAATTACTCCATCAAACTTCAAGAGTCTTGATTAAAATAGACTTACTAGTATTGCAACTAACGATGCTTCCTAGGTTCCTTATTATCCCCAAAGAAAATATTTAAACATATATTTAATTTAAAAAATAATATTTGTTGGACCCTTGAAGAAGGAAAGAAAATAAATTGGGAGATAAGCCAAGATATTTGAGTAATACAAGTTGGCCACCCGTAGATAACAGATGAAATTTCCACCCTTAAAGCCTTTTTCTAATTCTATCAACAGTGAGTATCTAGAAAGGGAACTTGAGAGAATTACCATGTATATGGATTCCAAGATAAGTTAATGGTAAATCTCCAGTCTAATGATACTTGTCTCTGTTTACCGTGAAAATTGGTAAACAACCGCTGATCTTCCAAATTATTAAATTTGGTTACTTACAGGAATGATCAGATTGATCCTAGGACATGTGCTAATTATTTGTTAAAGTGAATTCTAATAAATATGAACACTTCGATAATGTTTGTAATGATAGTGATTAGTGAATATACTTTAAACAGTAAAAGACCAACACAAAATAAAGAGAAGCATTGTAAGAACGAAGGTAAATAGCAAATAAAGAAGTATTTCTGGAAATAAAGATGAATTGAATTACTTCAAAGTAAATGACAATGGTGTAAATTGAACGTACATTTCTCAGTTTACTGTTTCTCTACACACGGATACTTGGTAAATTTTACAGATTTTGTACACACTTTGACACACACGATCCTAGCACTAAGACCCTTTATTTATACTAATCGAAATAATCTCTTCTAACGGCCTTTCTACCACATCGAGACAAATGGTGTTTTGCATGGATGCAACTATCCACTATGCTCTACGTGTACTTTCAGCAATTTCAGATAAGAACAAAGTTCTCTCCTTTATTTGAATTTTGAATTTCTAGTTGAAAACATCTTCAAACACTAAAGAATATTTCTAAGTCCCTACTGCACATTGATCCTCTCATCCAGGAACTTTCGACTAGAGCTTCCAACATCAGATTCAGTCGAAAGCATCTTTACAGGAAATTCCACTTTTTAACTCTTAAAATGGGCGTCGAAATTAGGAGCCAACAAATTGCCCCCCCAAAATGTTATTTTCGACACATAGAAGAAAAAGGAATTTTTTGATAACATGCTTCGACGCCTTGGATAACTCTGGTATGTTGCCAAATGTTCCAATGTTACAAAACTCTTCAGTTTCTTCCAGCTGTCTGGTGACGTCAGAATCATCATTACCTTTTCCTAATCACGTCTCTTCAGCCCACAACTGAATCTTCTTAATCATCACGTTTCCTAGACCCTAGGAGATAATGTTTTTAGGCATTAATTACCACCTATTCATCATACCATCCAAGAAAGACACGTGTCCCACTAACTTGTCAACCATTAATGTTGATTTGAAACAATTTTTCTTCCAAGCACGCTTATAAAAGCCACAAACTCACCAATTCCACTCTTTACGCTTTCTGAACTCTCAAACACTCTAACTATTCATCCCCAAACAATCTTCAATCAAAAACCCAGATTATCTCCTCTTCATCCAACATTCAACAACGATGGCAACCTCAAGCAAAACCTCCAAAGAAGTAAGCAAAGTTACCAAGACATCTGTCAAATCAAAATCTCCTAAGAAGATTTCAGAACTCCCTCCCTTCACCATATTACCTGGTCCAGTAATGGTGAGTAATCAACAATACATCCCAGAACCAAAAACTGAGGAACAACGCAGGATTTAGGCCTCCCAGGTACTTATCCCTATTTCTGTTTCTGGTAAAACTCATGCCTTATCTGGACCTCTGGCTAATTTAGACACTGATTTTAGCAAACTTAAGGAATACTTACCCTCTTACCATAAATGTAAACCCATAGGGCAAGCGAAGAAACCTAGGGTTGAACTAACCACTGTTGAAAATCCAAAAACAAACGAAACCATAGATTTGAGATCTATGAACAACGACTTTAGGGTTTTTTGTGTTACTCCCTCATTCAAAGACCCAACCGATTATTTAGAATGGATAAACAAAATATAAAAAACCAAAGCCCAAAACTGGAAAGACATGGGAATTTATGACCTGATAATGTTGTCGAAATTAGGCTTAGAGTATAGCTCATCTATGTTGGTCTCTTCGCTGTATTTTTGGGATAGCACACATTACACCTTCCACCTTCCATGTGGCATGATCACACCAACCCTTTTCGACTTAGCTGCTATCACATGGACAAAACCTACTGGACACACATACGACCCTGATATTGATTCTGAAGACACTCTAGCTTTTTCCACCTCCAGAGCAGCGTATTCGACCCACATTGGGCACTATCATGAAAAAGACACCGACACCGTTTCTGATGTGGAACACATAGCCTTCTTAGCTATGTGTCTATCCCATTCTGTGTTCTGCTTGAAGTCTCTACAAGTCGCCAAGAAGTACCTTACCCTGGCGAACTAATTGCATGTTGGACATGATGTTTGCTTAAGCGAAATGATACTAGCAAGCCTTTATGAATCACTTAGTGATGGAGTCACTCAACTGAAGAACTTGGGGGAAAAAGGAAACCTCCTTCTCTCTGGTCCCTTCTGGCTATTACAACTCTGGCTCAATGCCACGTTCGAGGCAAGTCTCCCCAATAAAGGCATCGTCGATGAAGAAGCTGAGGAAGTGAAAAATAGAGGAATCGAAGGAATTCAATTGGCCCAGCTAACCCCCAATGATGAAGGACAAGCTCTTCGACCGAATTTCATGATCTATATCATAATGTTCTCCAAGCGCCATGTATTTACTTCGAGCATGGCCCCCTTCGCTTCCAGGAGGTGTGGTCCAGAATGGTTTACAAGGCCTTTCCCATCTCCTTCCAAAAAATAAGAGACATAATCTCTACTGATTTGGGAATCCTTTTTTACTCCCAGGGTCTTAACCCTTTGACTAAACCCCTAGAAGATTCAGGTTACTTTGATTGCCTATCAACCCAATCTTGTTGCTCGATAGTTTGGGTTGATTCAGGTTCTCCCAAAGTGCATGTATGACAAAAAGGGCAGCCTCCTCCTCTACAATGTAGTTCATAACGAAACCACCACTCTTAAACAAATAGCTAGATACACTGGAAAAACACAACTTACCCCCATCAACTTCGAGACTAGCTTCCTCTGTACTCGAGAGTTTGGGAGATGGTGGAACACATACTATATTGAAGAGTTTTATGATGTTCCCTCTTTTATCCAACACCTTGACAAAGCTTTTCTTCTTGTGCAGGAAAGAACCAAAAAATGTACTTATACGCTCATCAAAGAAATTCAAGCGTTCCAAAATTACTTTGAAACTGCCTATAGGCCTGATGATCTTAGTCGAACCATCCGCGAAGCAGTTGTCACACTAAAGGAAAAATTTTCAAAGAAAATGAAACTTTGAAAATCCCTTCATACGTTCCTCATGAGAAATGCTACGAAATGGATTTCGAATTTTTTCCCCCAAAATTTCCTCAACTGCCAAATGCTGACTTTGGAGTGGCCCTTGCCCCTCCATTTCCAGACTGGTTTATCTGTGGGGACTCCATTAAAATCCTTCGACAGCAGTCACAGAAAAAAGCCATGCAGGTGGTTGCGACTAAGCATACTCTAGACAGTTTCAAAGGGCATCTTCATATAGGGATCAAAGATGTTCGTATCGAATCAGACATATATGAAGGTGTGAAATGAGAGGTTTTTTTGAATCATACCCATCTATTAGGATATTCACCCTTAGCTTGCACTAACTGTTCTATGTTATTTTTTCTTTTAGCCACCAGGGTCCCACCCTAAGAAGCTAATAATTAGAAGGTCAGTCGAATCGAAGACTAAGGGAGGCAGCAAGCCTACAAATCTATATTTTTGTCTTATCCTTTTTACTCTACATTATGTCGAATGGTACTAACATTTCAGTATCAAATTCAGGGTACTCGAAAACCTCCTCTAACTCCAATAAAAATTCAAAACAAGACAACAGAAACTCCTGTTATAATAGACTCTAACGCAGAAGACCTGTCACTAGTTCTCGACCTTACCTCTAAAAAAAGAAAACAACAACCAAAGATCGCCGAAGCTTTGAGCCTGCCGCCAACAAAACTTGCCAAGAAAAGGCATGTTGCATTAACTATTCAAGAGCCTACCCCTGAGGTTCTGGCGAAGATAGCAGCAGCTCAAAGCAAAAGTGATAACTCCAGCCCTGGGGTCGAAGGGGACAAGGTAAAAACATACCTCACTTTGTCTTGATTAGTTGATTTATTTTCTTCCACCTCTTATCTTTCAATTGTTTTGGTTTCAGGATGGTGCAGGTACTGCCGCTCGAACAATAGCTACAACTTCCTCTGCGCCAATTTCCATAGCAGATGTCCTAAATAGCACCAACGAACCTACCTATCGACCGTCATCTGAGAAAAGCTCCATCAGTGAAATCAATCAACCCATTGTTGGTGAGCTTGATACTTCGCCACCAAATACCACTACCCAACATTCACATACCAACAATTCCGATCACGAAGCTAATTCAAGCAAAGAGGACCAAGCTGGAGTGAACCAAGATACCATGGTGGTGGATGAAGAGGTTCAAGCTGGAGACAACCCTGAAGATAGCTCACCTAACATCGAAGGCACAGTCGACACCAACCAAGAGGGTAATGATGGTGAAGATACGGTGATGGAGGAGGAAGACGAATGTAACCAGACTCCACTCAACGCTGGTGATGATGATAGAGGATTCGAAGAAGAGGACAAAAATGTTGAGGGGAACCAGGACGCAGGCGAAGGACAGGCTCAGAGTCAAACTCTTGCCACTCCAACCGTTGCAGCTATTCCAGCAGGCAGAGTTTCGACAGGAAGCACTGGGGGTTTCTCTGCAGACGAACTAACAATTCTGAAACAAAACCAACCCCTTGAATACCTGAAAGCTATTCTAAGCTGCAGGGAAAGCTCCTATGAGAAAAGCCTTAGCACTACTACGACATCTGATAACCAACCTTCGAGCACACCTACAGATGAAGTACTTTCGAAGATCAAGGAAAAGGTCTTAAAGGGTGACTTTTTCTTGCTTCTACTGGCTGATCCTTATGCCCCTTAACATTAAAGGCCCTACTTAACCAAGTAAATCTACTAGAAGCCTCTTCTGAAGTTACCAACATCATCCTGGAGGTAGGCACTATGATCGACCAAGTTGTCGAAGATCATAAGCTGCTACCCCAGATCACCAGGGAGATCGAAAAGAAGGTTGTTCCTGAAGCAACTGCTTGAAATGCCGCAACTGAGTCTACCAACAAGGCAGTGGAAATGGTGCAGACGAAACAAAAGAATAAAGAGGAGATCGAAGGCCATGACCATGACATTGCTTCATGGAGAAAATAGATAGAGGAATTGCAAGCCAAAATTTCTGAAGCCCAAAAGCGCAAAAGTGAAATTATGGAGTTCGAAGATGCCTTGATGGCTAAAGAGCTAGAGTTTGGCATGAAGTTCGTCGAAAAAGCGCACAAGCTTGAGTCAGAACTCATACATCTCCGGTCGAAACAATCCTTATGTGAGAAATGCCTGGAACTTCTCAAAACAAAGTACCTCCACATAAAGGCCAATCTCCCTTTTTAGTTTGTACCTCCTTTTCCATTTTTGCCTATTTGATGTAATGAATATAAGTCTTGGTTGTAATGAATATTATCCCTTTGGGCCTTTAAAGCAAATTTAAGCCATTTCGGCACCCTTTACCATATTGGCTCTGCTTAACTTATACACAATTACTCATTTCTTATTTTTATTTCTTATAGTGTTGGCCTATATGTTTTCAAATATTTTTTACATTTACTCTCAAGATTCTTTTATCTTCACTAAGTTCCTCAATCTCATAAGCACCATTAGAGAATACTTGCAAAATTTGAAAAGGGCCTTCCCACTTGGGAGACCACTTCCCTAAGGTCCTATCCTTTCGATCCATTGGAAGGACAACTTTCCAGACTAAGTGTCGCAACCTAAAAAATACAGTGTGCGAAAAAAACAACCGGCGAAAGAAAAAGACAGAAGAGTCGCCACCGTGCGTTATTCATCCCAAAGGAGGGAAAGGAAACGCTCGAAGTAAACCTGAAAAAGGAAAGGACAAGACGGGGTCTCGCAACCAAATCTTGGGTTCGGGAGTCGGTTATGCGAAGGGAAGGTATTAGCACCCCTACGCATCCATAGTACTCTACGGGATCCACTTTTGTAGTTTTTGTCTAAAGGGTGCGGGTTTACCTAATGTGTTTATTTACTAAAAAGGTTAAGAGAAATGACTCGCGCGGATGTCGCATCCGCTGCATACGTATCTCATCTGAATAGGAGAATCAGAGTCTTCGTAGCTCGGCTGACCTATGGGTTGGGGGATGTGTACTCGCTAAGACATCGCGTCTTATGCCTACGTATCTCATCTGGAATGAGAATCAGAGCAAGCCGTAGTTCGGCTAACTACGGGGTTATGGATTGGGTTTTGGACGAACGACGTCACTACGCAATCTACCGGATGCTCGACCTTTGGAGACTTACTCGCCTATAGTAGAAGGAGTAAACGTGTTGCTTTGGGTTTTAGGGTTTGGGATGCTCGAGGGCAAACGGGCAGTCCTTGACGAAGGAACCGCGCTACATGTGGGGATATGAATACAAAACACAAAACATGTATCTCAAAGTAAAATGCCACCAAGGGGCCCAAACATTGCCTCCTATCGAGGTCTTCCAGCTAAAAGGAAAAAATTACCACACGGATAAAGATCCGAAGTTACAGCAATTAAATGATTAGCAACCCTGGGATCTCTCCAGCTAGACCATCAAAGAAAATCAGTCAATACGATTAATCAGGATAAACCTCCGGATGGTATCCCTGCAAGAGTATGTGAGCCCTCGCGAAAACTCAACAGAAATGTTAGACAAACAAGGTGAAATCCAGGGAAAACAATGCCATGGCAACGCAAAGACAGGTTAGAGAAACAAAATAGGGTAACCCAGAGTTGCCCCTAAATCAAAATGTAACCACATGAATAATTCCATCAAAATTCACAAAAGGCTCACAAAAAAGGTATCAAATTCAACCATAATACCTCATACATTTAGAGCATTCAAATTAAAGGCATAAAGATGATGGATATAGGGCAAACCTGATTGGAGAGCTTGATTGAAATTGAGTTGCACCCGTGAGGTTTACAAGTTGAGTTCCCTTCAGGGTTTGGAGGCTGCTCTGAGTTCTCTGTCAAGTCTTCTCTCACTATCTTTTTCCTCAGGGTTTTGTTCCAAGGAAACCTCAGAGTGTTTTGTTTCTCCTCAAAATCCCCCTTTGTTCTGTCTTCTTTCTCTCACTATCTTTTTCCAGTGAATCTCCCAGTGTAACTCCAAGTGTGTTTTCCTCTACTGAAACTTCAGTATTTATAGACTGATTTTCGTGGGTAGTGGGCTCAAATGAGGGAGACCCAAGTCCAAAATAATTTGTTATATTTTATTTATTTATTTTATTAATTAATTAATTAATTATATTTTTTTTTCATTTTTTTTTTTCATTTTTTTTTTCGTTTTATTTTTTTTTCGTTTTATTTTTTTTTGTTTTTTTTTTTCGTTTTTTTTTCCAGGAAAAATGAAGGGTAAATTTTGGGGTATTACACTAAGTCTTCAGGCGAAAATGTTTTAATTTTAACCTTCTTATTATAAGAGTTCTTTACTCTCCCCTTCTACCTTTTTAATAATTCCAAGGCATTTAGTCTCTCTTCATCTAGATCGACTAATTCATCCAGCATCATGTTCCAATATGATTCTGATGGAATTTCATGATGCCTCTGAATTCTTGTGGATTGTAGATAAATTTATACTAGTAAAACCGCATCATGACCAAAGGTCAGTCGAAAAGGGGTCAAATCAGTGGCTTCCTTGGGAGAGGTACGACATGCCCACAAAATTTGATCTAAAGTTTTTGGCCAATTTCTAGGCTTCTTCCCCACATGCTTCTTAATCAAACCAATAATCACCTTATTAGATACTCCGACCTGACCATTAGCCTGAGCATAATATGACGTAGACGTTAATAATTTGAAGCCCATTTCCTTAGCAAATTCTTGCATCTTTCGACCAGTAAATACTGATCCTTGATCTGTTGTGACAATCTCTAGGATTTCAAATCTATAAATAATATGTCTCTAGATAAATTCAATCACATCTTCTTGGTTTACATTTGGTAAAGGTATAACTTAGATCCATTTCATAAAATAATCAATGCCAACCAAGATATACCTCTGATTCTTAGATGACGACGGTCAAATTTCCCCAATAAAATCCAAAGCCCAACCTCTAAAAGGCCAAGGCTTGACTATAGAGTGCAATTCTCTCGTAGGGACATGTTGTATGCCTGCATGTGCCTGACATTCTTGGAATCCTTTGGCAAATTCAATGAATTCTTTCAGCATGGTAGGTCAATACATCCCTTGGTGAAATAAATTCCATTTCATTTTATGGTCAACTTCGTACGCTCCATATGCCCCACTATGGACAGTCAAAAGGGCTAAATATGCCTCTGACTCACTAAGGCATTTAAGCAAAACTCCCTTAGAAGTCTTTTTGAACAACTCCATCCTCAAAAGAATATAACTTAAAGCTCGATACCTGGTTTTTCGATCATCAGACGCCATTGGATTTTGTAGATATTCCACTATTGGTTTCCTCCAATCTTCGTTTGTCAGATTGTCTATTGCCAATATTTCGAAGTTTTCTTTATCAACATATCCCAGCTTTGTCTTTTCTAATTCTGATGGGGCTAATTTGGTTGACACAACTTTTCCTCTAACTTTAATGACTTTTTGTAGTTTTTCTTTTGAAATTTTATACCCAGATGCAATTTGAGCCAAATCATTAGCCACTTGATTTTCCAATCGAGGTATGTGTCAAATATTAGCCATCTCGAATCTTTTTAGCAATCGATTGGCTATTATGAAGTACATAATGATATTCTCTTTAATACATATGTACTCTTTTGTGATCTGTTTTATAACTAACTTTGAGTCACCCATTATTTCGACTCGGGTTGCCCCCAATTCCAACAATATCTCAAGTCCAGCTATGAGGGCTACATATTCAACCTCATTGTTCGAGTAGAGGCCCTCCATTTTATATTTGAGTTTTGTTGGAATTTTATTAGGAGAAATGATTAGAACTCTTATGCCTGTTCCATCTTTGTGACTAGACCCATCGAAGTACAACTTCCAGGGTTCTAATTCGAGATAGTCCAGTGCATTCTCAGCTATGGAGTGGTCGACTATAAAATATGCTATCACTTGTCCCTTAACAGCTTTTAATGGCATATACGTTAACAAATATTCAGTTAAAGCTAACGCCCATTTTCCAATTCGACTGTGCAAAATTGGTTCGTACAACACATGTTTAATGATATCAAAGTGAGATGAAACATAAACATCAACAGGTTTTATATAATGCTTCAACTTTGTACAAGAGAAATACAAGCATAAATACAATTTTTCAACTATGATATACCTAGTTTATGCATCATTTAAGACCCTACAGAGGTAGTAGATGGCTCTTTCGACGCCACTATCATCCCTTTGAGCCAACATACTCCCTAAGTCTTGTCAGATGCAGATATGTACAATCTCACACTCCTATTCCTATAAGGCGGTGTCAGAATTGGTGGATGACTATGGTATTCTTTAATTCTGCCGAATGCTTCTTGTTGATCCTGCCCTCATTCGAATCCTTCCTTATTGAGTCAAAGTAAAGGCGAAAAGGCTTGCATTTTTCCACTAAGGTTTGAGATGAATCTCCTTAGGAAATTGATCTTGCCCAATAGTGATTGCAATTCTTTCTTCATTGATGGCGCTTTCGCCTTCATTATGTCCTTGGTCTTATTCTGGTTTATTTCAATTCCATTTTTGTGGACCACAAAGCCTAAGAAATCCCCTGCATGTACACAAAAAGCGCATTTGAGAGGGTTCATTTTCAGACCATGTCTTCTCACCCTTTTGAAGGACTGTCGAAGATGGTCTACATGGCTCTTCCCTGAAACAGACTTAATGACAATATCATCTATGTAAATTTGCATAAAAGTCTCTATGAAATCATGGAAGATCGAATTCATTGCTCTCTGGTATGTTTCCTCAACATTCTTCAAACCAAAAGGCATCACCACCCATTCATAGGTGCCTAAGGCTCCAGGATATTGAAATACCGTTTTTGGGACATCCTCTTCCGCAATGAATATCTGATTATATCCAGAATATCCATCGAGCATGCTAAGATACTCATAGCCTCCGGCAGAATCGACTAGCATTTCCGCCATCGGTATTGAATATTCATCCTTTGGGGTTGCAGTATTCAAGTCTCTAAATCTATGCAAACCCTCAAAGCACCATTCTTCTTAATAACATGCACAATATTAGCTAACAATTCTACATACCTGGCTGTACGAATGAAGTTACAGCGAAGAAGCCTTTCGACCTTCGCTTTGATCTTCGAGAGAATTGCAGGTGCAAATCGCCTTGGGTTCTGCTTGATAGGCTTTTTTCTAGGCTTGATTGGCAACTTCAATTCGACCAAATCTCTGCTTAAACCAGACGTCTCATCGTAATCCCACGCGAAACAGTATTTGAATTCCTTCAACAACTAGATCATTTCGACTTTGAGTTGGGGAATGATATTGACGCTAATGTAAGTTGGCCTTTTTATCAATCCTCATCCCAAGTCTATTTCCTCAAGTGGATCCTGAGCCAGCATCTTAACATTTGTTGCTAGTGGATCCTTCTCCAAACCCAAAGGCTCATCATCATAGATGGTGTTGAGCCTCTGGCCTTGATCTTTGTTCTGAACCTTATCTGGTGTCTATGGATCGAAGTCCTTTCCAGGACCTATTTGATTGAACTCTTTGATGGCTTCGACATCCATGTTTTTGACTTCAGCGTCCAAGGTCGATTGCTGCTTGTTTTCGGCTATGTAAGCCGAAATCCTTTTTAGCGCTTCGAACTCAGTCATTAACATTGAATTTGCTTCCCCACCTTGTGGGGTCAACTCCTGACGCTCCTAGATATCCAAAGTCGTCTTTGCCTACCACCTCTCTATCCCAGTAAAAACCATTGTTAGGGTGCAAATATAGGGAACAGTAGGCATTGTCGTCTGGAGTAAATGCAAAATCGGTCGGATCACACAAAGCGATATTGGCCAAATGTTTGTCAAACTGGAGTCTGTCGATATAGTTGATAGGAGTCTTGAATTAACCTTGGTCTGCTTCTATATTCTCCACAATACCATCTGGATGTCATATGATGATTCGTTGGTGCATTGAGGATGGCACAACCCCAACCCCATATATCCATTCTCTTCCAAGTAACATATTATAGTTGACCTTCGTCTCCACAATCATAAACATTGTGGATTTGCTGACTGTTCCTACAATTAACTTGACCGGGATTACACCAAGGGTGGAACCCACCTTTCCCTCATAATTGGAAAACACCATATTGTGGGGTTTGGCATCTGTATCGTACTTGCCAATTTTTCTTAGCATATGGTGCGGTATCAAATTCACCGTTGCGCCGCAGTTCACTAAGATTTTATTAATGGGAACATCTTCAATCTTCCCAGTAATTAAGAGAGGCTTAAGATTACTCTTCATAGCCTCGTTGGGTCTCTTGAAGAAGGCATTTTGCTTCTCCACGCAACCATTGTTCATCACATAGTAGCATACTGGCTTATGAGCATCCATTTCTCTTTCTATATTGCTGTCGGTGTCTTCGACCTCTATGATTTGGTCAAACTCCCTAGGCATCACAGATACCACACCGACTAATATATCCAAATAAGCTTATGACCCTGAGTCGAAATTATCTGTCAACATCTCGTCTTCTGCATCCATTCGATCATATTTCTATTTGGCCGCCTCTACTGGAGTATTACACTTTCTTTTATCAAGGCTTAAGTCCTCTTTTTTTCTTGCAGGCACATTGGTGTTGGACTCAGCTTTTTTCCTTTTCGCCAGCATCCCTCTGCGCTTTCCTCCTTCTCTGTTACCTTCTCCATTGAGACCTTGTCATGGGGTTTTTTCCTTTGTAGTTTTCAGAGATATGAGAGGTTTTTTTGTCAGCCTGAAACTCCTTACGGATGCTAATGACGAACCTCTACATACCTCTAAGTTCTGCCATTTTCCCTGGCCGCGTTTCATGCCATCGACTGGCTTCACCCATTTTCCATTTGAAGCTTCAGTGTTGGGTTTGAAAGAGATGGATTTAGCAGCAGTTCCCTTTCGTTTCATTTCACCAAGCTACACCGTAGGCCTTCTTGGATCATAGTACCTTCTTGGGTCAAAAGCCCTTATGGGTTGGACAGCCTGTTGATCTTGAAAGGCTTTCTGACACCCTTGGTGTTTTACCCTCCTTACTCCCTTGAGGTTTTTGACCGCTTTCTTGTTGAACACGACGCTGCATCGGGGGCACAACATAACTTCTGATTGCTTCTTTCTGCACCTCTGGAGGAAATCAGTCAGAGTTTCGTCTTCTTTGGGGAAGGATATTTTATTATACTCTTCTTGTTGACACTCATTGTCAACTTCCATGGAAGTTTCTTGAGATATTTCGACCATAGTAACCTTCATGTCGACATCTTCAGTGATGTCCATCTTCTGGAGTTACAATTGAATGCCCTCAGTAGTCTTATCTATTTGCACGAAACCATCAGTAGTTTCTTTGGTTACTATCATCAGGTTGAAATCTTCAGTGATTCCAGCGTCGAAAACATCAGTGTTTCCATTGGTGATATTTCCCACAGCTTCCTGAACAAAGTCATTGAAGAAATCCTGATCAAGATGCTCAGAAACCCTAACCATGACAGGTTCGTTGACAAAGTCCTCAGTGACTTCGGTCATGTCGAAATCTTCAGTGACTTCGACCATTTTTACTTCCTCTGGTTCAGTGTAGTGGGCATCAACCATTTGAAGAGGATTGAAGTCGATCTTCATCTGGCTCCTAGGTTTGTCTCCAAACTTGAGTCTCCCTTCTTGGATAGCATTCTGAACAAGATCCCTGAAAAGAAAACATTGAGATGTTTTATGACCCAGAAAACTATGGTACTTGCAAAACCCTATTTTCTTTCTTTGTTCTAAAGGAGACACTTTAGCACCCGGAGGCATTATCGTTTGACCATCCTTAACTAACAAATCGAAGATTTCTTCACATTTTGTAATGTCAAAAATGTAAGTTTTCTTAGGAAATTTATCAATCTTTTCTGGTTCAATAGGGTTTTTTCCATTCGACGGGGCCAAGACCTTACACGCGTAAGGTGGACCTTGCTTCAACTCAGTAAGGTCGATTTCATTTTCGTCGAAGTTTAAAGGCCCATTATAGGATCCTTCATCATCATTACTGAAATCGATGTAAGCTACTCTTTTATTCTTATTTGCTCTAACCTTTTCTTCCTTCAAGCGTTCTAACTGTCGAACCCTATCAGCCAGTTGGGTCATATCTCTCAAATACTGGGTATTTAACTTCTTCCTGATAGAATAGTCAAGGCCCCAGCGGCCATTTCGACCAGTTCATTCTCTGGTACTTGTGTAAAACACCTAGCCTTGAGTAATCAAAACCTATTTAGATTGTCATCAATTGGCTTAGTGAACTTTGTTTAATACTAGCCAATTCCTTCAAACTTATCTTTATTTGCCCCATGTAAAACTGCTCATGGAATATTCTCTCCAACTGATTCTAAGTATGAATCAAATTTTGTGGCAAGGTGGTGAACCACATGAAGGCATTCTTTGTGAGAGAGCTTGGGAAATATTTTATCCTAAGGCTTTCGTTGTTCGAAATGTCTCCTGCCTCTATTAAATATCTAGTCACATGTTCGACAGTGGATTCAGTAGTATCCCCAGAAAACTTAGTGAATGTGGGGATTTTTTTCTAGGGGGTGTTTCTGCCTGTAGGATATATTCTGACAAAGGTGATGTATAATTTGTCCTTCGAAGGCCAAATTTTACCCCATTTTGAACCATAATCCTTTCGACCATGGCTGCTAGATTATTACCTGCTGCCATATCATCATGTCGAATCTGTCGTATGAAATTATCAGCATTTTGGTTTTTAGTTAGCATTACTATCCTTGGCTCTCTTTCCCTGGGGATTTGTGGTTCAATCCTAGGGGATTCTACTCTTACTCCCCGATTTACCATCTCTGGTTGCGGTTGATTTTGTGGAATTTGGTGGATAGTAGGGTCTTCTTTGAAGGTTACCCCCTGGTTTTCCCTTACCCCTCAGAGGGTGTGGTACACCCAGGAAATCAAACATTCATTCCATTTGCGCTGTCATCTGTTGATTCGATTATGCCGTATTTTGAACCAAAGGATTCAATACGGTGGTCAATGTTTGGGTAAGCATTTGGATCATCTCATGGTTGCTTTCGTCCATCTGTTATCTCTACACTACTGCAGAATTATTGGTAAGGCTGGGTATTTGTGTTTGGTATCCCAGGCCTGAAGATTGGTTATTTCGACCCACGTTAACCCCAAATCCCAAACCTTGTAATAGGGAGGTTATGTTAACCACTAGTTCTGAAAATGTCGAAGCATCGTCATGTAAGCTTGCCATCACTGAAGTTGGCATTCCATATGGCTGTTCTCGACCACCAAAAGGTATAGAGAAACCAAGGGTATTGAAGGCTTGTTTATAACATTTTCAATCGGTGGGGGATATGAGGAGGCCCCCTAAGCCCAATGTAAGTCAAAATAGGTTCAGTATGGGGAATCGAATGCGTATGCATCGAACTTGCCATAGATAGAACCGGTTCAGACACGTGCATTGTGGCCGTGTTCGCCCCTATCGAAGAAGAATGGGTTGGTACATTGTTGGTTGATGGATTTTGAGAATTTTAGTTATTTGGCGCATTTAAATTCGCCATTCTCCTAGTGGATCTTCTCCTTGGTCTATGTTCGTTGGTTGTGGCTACTTTACCACTCCTTAATAACATACAGTGAATTCTTTCGAAAGGGAGAAGATGAATGAATAACCAGAATAAAAAACAATTTCACTTTTCTAAAACCGTTAGCACTGTCCCACTGGGCGTGCCAATTTGTTTACCGTGAAAATTGGTAAACAACCGCTGATCTTCCAAATTACTAAATTTGGTTACTTACAGGATCGATCAGATTGATCCTAGGACATGTGCTAATTATTTGTTAAAGTGAATTCTAATAAATATGAACACTTCGACAGTGTTTTCAATGATAATGATTGGTGTAAAATGTTGGTGTAAGCCCTAGAGGCCAATACTTTTGGTACTTGTATCGAATTATTTATTAATAATAAAAGGCTTTTTCTTTATTATGGTTGTTTAATAAATTCCCTGGAATAGATAGTCCGTTTAATGTATCAAGTGTGACTTGATCATGAGAACACATTAAACATAAGGACATTATTCTTAAAGTATCTGTAGTCGAGCTTTATTGTGAAGTGGGATAACATTAAAGCATTGAGACTATTATGTTTGTAGACTGATGATCACATCTCATGGATCATGGATAAAGAGTTATCAAGTCTTAAACATTGGTATGAATATTAAGAGTAATATTTATACCAGATTGACCCGCTATGAGAATACTATATAGAAAGTTATGCAAAGTGTCATAAGTTATTCTCATGGTGATAATGGTGTATGCCACTCTTCGACCTGAAACCACTATGGACCCTAGTGTAACACCTCAAAATTTGCCCTCCTCTCTTGGGACTAGCTTAGCATATTGCATTTCATTTTGTAGGACATTAGGCATTACATCTTTGCATATCATGTGAAATAAACAAGTCATCCTCCTAAGTCTTTCTCAGAAGATAGAGAGGTTGAGAGATTCATGCCTGAGGGTCTTGTTGAATTGATCAATCATCTGAGGGTTGCTCTTCAATTAGGGTTTTCTTGGTTCTTCAAGGAGGTTGAGCATTATCTTATTGGCAAGGGTACATCATCATCATCATGGTTATGTCATCCTCAAAAGGCTCATTGTTCATGCTCAAATTCTTTGGGATTAGGGTTTTGACCTCTGGTCAACCCTAATCAGTTGCATTCTACCAGTCAGGGATTTTCAAGGAGATGAGGTCTTTCTTGAGAAGGAGATCATCATATTGATTTTATTGAGCTTGTACAAGCTAGGGTTTCATTTTGGAGCCATTTCATCAAGTGGTTGAGGCTCAAAATCATCTGTGCATGTTCAAGTCATCTGTCAACCATGAAAGTCAACAGAAGGTCAACTGAGGGCTAGGAGGTGGAGAAATGAGTTTCAACATCTCAGTCAGGTTCAAAAGAGGCTCATTCATCATTACAAATGCATATCTTGAAGAATTTGAGGTCAGATCAAAACTTTCCAAAAATGGAAAATGACCTGTAATTGAAAGTTTCCTAAAATGGAAAGTTTTTTGTTCAAATTCAACTTGATCTTGCATCATCAAAGAAGATTCAAATGAATTTTTGTCCAACATGAAAGTTGAAGATCTCTCTCTCCCATTTCCAAAAAGTCCAAGATCATGAATTTATGATGAATGGTTGAGGAGATATGGTCAAATCATTGCCAAGTGTACATGGAACTTCAAATGGCCATAACTTTTGATTCATAACTCCAAATTTGGTGGTTCTTTTTGCAAAATGCTTGTCATGACATGAAGTTTCCAAAACATCCATCACATTGCATGAAATTTAAACATATGATCATTTGTGCATTCAAGTCAATTTTGGAGGGAAACTTGAAAATTTAAAATTGATGCATCATGGGAACAAATGACCATTGCTAATATGTGCACGGAGTGTTTTTAAGTGCATTTGATCATTGGTTTGGTACTGTTCACGGTTGGAATTGCCATGCACTACAAAATTTCAATTTTTGTCACCACACCTTATCTTGCTTAACTTCAACTAAACCTTGATTAATTTTAATTAAAATAGGATTAGCACATGGTATATATACTAAATCATAACAGAATTTCAAGAGGTTAATCACAATTCACCATTTCTAGATCTAGTTTTCATTTCCCTCCAAAATTTTCTCCCAATCTTAATTCAAAATTTTCTCACATAAGCCTTGAATCTTCTTCCATATTCTGGTTTTCTAGTGTTGATTTAGCATAGATCAAGCCTTGGATCATCAAGTTTGGACTAGAATTGTGCATGTGAAGCTCAAGAACATAACCATGGCATTTGAGATTTAAGCAAGATCTACATGTTTCCAAGCCTCAAATTCTTCATAAAGCTTCATCACAAGTGGTTAGGAGTGGATTTGCATGCTTGCTTGGCCTTGGATCTGCAGAATTCAGAAACTGTTCTTCAAGAGGTCAAATTTTCGCATCTTTTAATTCTTGTTTTTATGTGCCTAGTGTTGTAGATCTTTACTCCCTGATCATTCTGATATAAATTTCGTGCGATTTGGATAAAAATTGAGGGAGATATGCTTGATTGAAGTTTTGAATGTCAAACTTTATTTGCTTCGATTTGCATGATTGATGATGAATTAGCATGAAATATTGTTTGATCTTTGATCCTCATGATGTAACCGTTCCAATGATGTAAAAAATTTTGAATTCTGGAAAATCTGGAAAAATTCTGGAAAATTTATGATGAACTTCATGTTGTTCATCTTCATCTTCGTGAGGAAGATGAAGATCTTCATGCTAGCGTCCGTTTTGCCGTCGCTAAGTGGCGCTAGGGTTCTTGCATGAAGAACACGCCCAGAACACGTTTTGATCCATGGTCCTCGCTTCGAATCCTGGCGATGGCGTTTTGGAATTTATTTTATTTAGCGCGCTCCATTTAAATTTGAACAGAGTTCGATTCCAGCGTGTACCACTAATTCAAATTAATTCCTCTTTTCCTATTTCCCTCCAATTTCCATGTTATGTTTATTTTCACTTCAAATTTTTTATGCTAACTTCTAAAAATCATATCAAATTGGAAAATGCTTCAAATAATTCCAAATTTTTTGTAGCATGATCCTTTGTTTGTCTATAATTTAATGATATTAATTTTTGAAGTTGTGCATGGCAGGATTTTGGATTGTGCTAGACTTTGTGACCATATGTACATTTGGGACCTTGCTTCATTCATCTTATTGTGAAATGCTTGATTTTAATCCAATGGACATGAAATTTTGCATGATGGTTCTTAACAAGTTGATGGATGTTTTGGTTTTGGTTTGACATTTTTTCCATGTGTCATTTCTGTTTTTTGCACATGTTTGTGAGGTGTGACAATTTGTGTCACATAATTTGGTTGATCAACTTGTGCAATTTAATTTCCATATCAAATGATCTCTGTTGATTCTGATTTTTTGTATGAGGATTGTATTGGATGTATTGTATGCTCATAATTTTTTCCAGAATTATTTGAATCATTTCTGTTTTGATTTGGAATTTTCATTCATGATGATCATTTGTGAGCTTTAAAATTGTCTTTGACTTATCTTGCACATGAAATGCCTTTGCTTGATGATTTTGATGTGGCACTTTTTATGACATGTTAATATGTGTTTGAAGTTGCATTGTGTTGAATTTCAGCTCCTGTTTTGATTTTTTTCTTCACCTTTGACCCTAGGCTTTGACCTAGTGGTTTGTACTTACATGTGAGCTTTGAATTTCAGGTTCAAGCATCCAAATTCCATGGTTAATGTTGCTTCATCAGTTGAATGTTGATATTTGCTTTTGATTGCTAACATTTGCTGTTTTGTAGGTTGAGGATAATTCACTTGAGTTTGCCTTATGGCTTATTTGTTGTGCATTGGGATTGTCTGTTTGTTATTGACCGTTGTCTGTTTGTCTGAGTATTGTACTGATTTGTTTAGTTGTTTACACAGGTACCTAAGTTGATTTAAGTTCATTTGAACTTTGCTTTTCTTTGCTTGTGGTTGGCATACCACTTAGGTATAATCCCTGATCTTCATGTAGTCTGGAAGACCTGTCATGTTACTTTGGCAGGCACCTGTCTGAAGCCCTCCTTAAGAGGCAATGTTTGTGGTTGTTTATTTTTGTACCCTGTACATTCAAAGACCTCCTAAGTGAAGAGGCATTGGCATATAGAAGGGATGTGCAATCCATCCCCTGCTATTCAGTTGTGTCATTCAGCCTGCTCACACCATGTGTTGATGCACTTTGAATAAAAACCCAAAATCTTGTCCATAGAGTCAGTCATTTGTGGAGAATAGTTCCTACATTCTGAACTCCCACACTTTCTATTTGATTCAAGCTCTCCCAGGCCAGGGATAAGAGCTATGAGGCACACCTCTCATTCCCATTTCATCTGCTTCACCCTAACTCTCAATGTTAGGGTTAAGAGCTCAAAACACCCATTTCCAGTTGGCTTGTTTGTCAAGGTTGATATGACCCCTTGACTAAAGCCCAACCTTGCTTGAGCCCCCTTGGTTGTGTATAGTGTGTGCTATTTGCTTTTGATGTTTATCTGTTTTGCTTCTCATCTCCTTTCTGTAGGAGTCGTATGATCAACTTTTGAGGAAGTTAACGTACGTAGAGATAGACTTGAGTTGAGTGACTGCCTGTGTGAGTCAAACTCTTGTTAGAAACCTCAACCTAGGACTATGGTGAATTACATGATAACTATCAGTCTCCCTTCTAGTTTGTCATTTCCCAGTCTCTGGTTAGGATAGAAATTTCTCCCCTGTTCAGGGGAACTACGTTGCCCTGATCCTCATACCAGATGAGGTACGTAGGCAGGAGATCGTGCGAGATCTCTCCGGGCACCCTTTTCTTTTTTGCGTGTGTTTTTCTTGACAGTTAGGAGGTCCGAGTTCCCGACTCCCTTCTAGTCTGTGTGTTCACCCTTTTTCTTTTTCAACCTTTTTGTGTTGTGTGTGTTAGGAGATGGATGTAAGCCCAGCGATTGGCATTCCGTTTCCTGCTGTTGTTGTGTGTGTTTAGAGTCTGATGTAAGCCCGACGATTGGCATTCGGTTTCCAGTTGGTTGTTTATTTGTGGAGTCGGACGTAAGACCAGCTATTGGCAGTCTGATTCCATTTGCGAGTTTCTTTTGACGTCTCAGCGTCTTGGTGTTATGTTTTGTTTCGGCGTGCGTTAGCCGAACTACGGTAGCTCTGATTCTTATTCCAGATGAGATACGTAGGCATAGGATGCGATATCCTAGCGAGCCCGTTTCCCGTTTCCCCGAACTACGTCGACTCTGATGTTTGTTTCTGACAAACTACGTAGGCCCAGGATGCGACATCCTGCTGAGTCCGCCTCCGTCTTCTTTCATCTGTTTAATCCAGTATGTGTGCATTCTTTGAGCAGTTATTCAGCAACCTTTTTCTATTCTCTTGAGCGTGGATCCCGTCGAGTACGACGGATGTGAGGGGTGCTAATACCTCCCCCTTGCGTAACCGACTCCCGTACCTTGTAATCTCCGGTTGCAAGACCATTTCCTTTCCAGGTTTACTTCGAGCGTTTCCTTTCCCTTCTTTGGGATAAATAACGCACGGTGGCGGCTCTGTGTCTTTCTCCCGCCGGTTTTTCGCGTAATGCGACACCTAGATGTAAAGTCGAGTGCTTTGTTGCTGATCTAACGTTGTCCGTAACTGGATAACCATAAATACAGTTGATGGGTACTCCACAAAGCATGCTGAGGGACATGAGTGACCTAGATGGAATTTGTCCATCCTGCGTAACAGGATAAATGTCTATGGGCCCAATATTGAACTGGACAAGGATGACACGGTCTATACCTTGTGTTCAATATAGACATAAGGGCAAAAGGGTAATTATACACATAATCATTATTACAGGAGGTTTTGTCAGATCACATGACATTTTCGTGTCTTGGGTAGCAGTGATGTGTTGCTAGATACCGCTCACTGTTTATTATGTTAAATACGTGATTTAATATAATTGCCAACGCCGCGAAAACCTATAGGATCACACACAAAGGACGGATTGATGAGAGATAGAATAATTGAGGAATACCATAATGTATGGTGCCCTTAAGTAGAATACAAAATATGGTAAGGTACCACGAGCTTAAGTGATTTTGGCATATTGTAAGATATGGACAATATACAGTTGAGTGGGTTTTTTAGCTTGCAGCCCACACAAGTGGTTCTATAAATAGAGCTCTTGTGCAGAAGCATTGTATGGGAATACAACACAACTGAAGAGTTGGAATTTCGTATTTCTCTTTCTCTCACTCAAAGCCTTCATTCGTACTAGCTAGCACTGAGATTGAAGGAATCCGTTCGTGTGGACTGAGTAGAGACGTTGTCATCATTCAACGTTCGTGATTGTCCCATGGATCTGTATCCAAGGTTTTGATCGTTACAAGATATCTGCACCAAAGGTTTGAATCGCCACAAGAGGTAACGATTCTATCACTGATCATGCCCATTCGTGAGGATCATTAAAGGAGAAAATTTTAAATTCCGCTGCGCCTTGGATGGCTATTCTCCTTCAGAAAATACTTTAAATAGTAAAAGACCAACACAAAATAAAGAGAATTATTGGAAGAACGAAGGTAAATAGCAAATAAAGAAGTATTTCTGGAAATAAAGATGAATTGAATTACTTCAAAGTAAATGACAATGGTGTAAATCGAACGTACATTTCTTAATTTACTGTTTCTCTACACACAGATACTTGGTAAATTTTACAGATTTTGTACACACGATCCTAGCACTAAGATCCTCTATTTAAACTAATCGAAATAACCACTTCTAACAACCTTTCTACCACATCGAGACAAATGGTGCTTTGCATGGATGCAACCATCCAATATGCTCCATGTGTACTTTCAGCAATTTCAAATAAGAACAAAGTTCTCTTCTTTATTTGAATTTTGAGTTTCTAGTCGAAAACGTCTTCAAACACTAAAGAATATTTATAAGCCCTAACTGCAAACTGATCCTCTCATCCAGGAACTTTCGACTAGAGCTTCCAATATTAGATTAGTCGAAAGCATCTTCACCGGAAATTCCACTTTTTAACTCTTAAAATGGACGTCAAAATTAGGAGCCAATAGTCTCTTTCATTATCTAGAACTAAGGAACATTAACATTTACCAAAAGGGTTTTATGAAAAATGACTTTGAGTCCTAGAATTTACTTAAAAAATGTTAAGTTGGTTTTGATTGCTCTAATGTTTTCCCAACTCTTCTGACCCAAAATCAAGATACAATCAAAAAATTATAGATATGATATCATGAATTGATTAACTTCCCTAACCTGATACTTAGTACACAAACCATTGGTGACAAAAGCTTTTAATATAGAATTAAGACCTTAGTATTGATAAGAAAGAAGAATTGGGAATTATTACCATGTCTTAAACCTCTGTTAAGACTGCGTGGACACCAACATTTATATATGTATTTGTATCCTATGGATATCTAAGTACTCATACACATATTCATTTACCTGCATTTCTAATCAAAAATCATCGATCAATTATAATTTACCATATCATTATAAATTCTTAATAAAAAATTATCTGTGATGTAGTTTATCAAACTCATCCACTTATCAAGAAATTGCATCCTAACCATGACTTATTCAAAGTAACACAAAATAGAGTCAGAAACGTAACACAAAATAGAGTCAGAAACCTTTTTGAAATTGAACTTAATCAAAATAAGTTAATTTGCTGTCATTTTTGCATAGCCAACCATTTCACTAGCAATAAAAATATTGTTTAGAATTTTTCGAACATTCACAAAAGAAAAATGAGTATCTAAGATGATATTATCGATTATCTTCTTCAATATGCTTTCCAAAACCTTAGAAAAAAATTGTACATAAAACCAACTAGAGAAATATCTCGGGCTAGTTTTTTTAGGGATCATAGTTTAAATGTATAGTTTGATCCTTTCACAAGTTTACTATTTGTGAAACTCCTGCAATAATCTCATAAAATCACTTTTAATTTATTCCCAAAACTCTTTCAAGAACCCAAATTAGTTAACAACATTAGGCTCTGGACTTTTATAAGTAAAGCACTCCCACACTATTTTCTCACATCTTCTTCATAACAAACTCACCAAAGGACCAGCCTCATGGTTGTCAAGGACATAGAAATTCAAGTTTTCAAATTTGGTCTTAGGGTCATAGTAAAAGTAAAATGACTAAACACTGAAATGAAAATTCCTTCCATTCCTTCCTCTTGAACATCGTTAACTTTGATATTAAGAATATAATTGTTATGATTCTTATAAATCAGCACACCTTAAAAGAATCTAGAGTTAGCATCACCCTCTTGAAGTCATGTTAAACATGTTGTTTCCATTGAATAATCCACTAGGCTCATGAGAACAAGAAAATATTAATTGGAACAAATTTTATTTTCACCATCTCATCTTCAACAAGCTCAGACTCTTCATCTTTTTGAGTTGAGCCTCCAAAATTTTCCTATGATTGGTATGACAAACTCTAAATCTAACTTTTAAAGCCTTAATTATTCTTTTAGCACCCACATCCAAAAACTTTGCACATCTCCTACTACTCTTTGACAAAAATTGTGATAACATGGAAAACCATTGCACCCAACTGACTCCTCAAAGTTGTCTTGCCTCTACTATCATAGGGGCGTAAATATTCTCAACATAACAATAGTATTAATTATGTTTGAACCTCTCTATTACTATAATAATATGGTAAAGGTTAGAAGAAATCCCTGCCTCCATAGATTCAACATCCTAGAGGGGAAGAATCTCTTCAAAAGCACCCATAGATAGCTGCTATGAAAGTCCAACAACATTTGATCTATGCAAAGATTCACATAAGACTTGATCCACACACACACTCAAGTATTTTATCTCTTAGATATACATAATATTTGGCTTCCTCTCCAAACTTAACCTCCTAACTTCTTTCCTCTCAACTGCTCACCTAAATCTCTAAAATTAAAACTAATAATCTTCATTGTTCTCTAACAACCCTACATTAGCATCTGAAACAAGCATCCTTAAAATTTTACACCCATCCCCTCTGACTGCCTACCTTAATTATCCACATCTATATTTTTCATAGGCAAAACCTTTTGAATTTTTTTTGTCATCATCTAGTGAGTTGAAGTCGATTAGAGTACCAATCGTCATTGTATTGAAGGTGCAAGAAATACAATAAAGAGGTGAATTGGATTTTTAGATTTATAACTTTTTGTCATCCAATCCAATGTATCAAACAACGACGATAAATATAAATATATGAAAACAAGTATTTTTATCCTATTTTACCGATAATACGCTACCTCCAGTCCACTGACCTTAGTGGTTTCACCTTAGAAAAAGACTTAATCCAGTAATCAACCTGATTACAACCACAAAGACTAACCGTCCATGAGAAATTTTGACTATACTCTAGTCTCTCAAGGAAATCAACTCAGACAAATTGTCAAAAACATCTTGAATATTCAGACTAACACTACTCACTCAAGGACTTAACTCAAAGTTATGAATTTAGTGTTGTGTTTACCATAGTGCTTCTCAAATAAGCAGATAACACACAAAATAAAGATCACATTATTACACTTAAAATGGTATACAATGAAAGCTCTAAGTCTTTCTCTCTACTCTTTTCTTTTCTACATAAATGATTTTTCTTTGTTCTTGTGTTTTGATGTTTTTCTCTTTGAGTTGTGGTGTTGTAACTTCGGCGTAGACAAACACTCGCACACAGTCTTTCCATATTATTCTTCCTCAAATATATAGAAGAAAAAATAGATCCATTGAAGGGTAGAATAGGAATTTATCCTCAAAGTATCTTTGTATGAAGGTCACTTCATATGCAACAATATGGTGGTGCTAGCAGCAGAGAGTTGGTGATGATGGGCCGAGAGAAGCTACTTTAGTACGAATACAGCTCTTGAAGATATGAAATATTCATCCTTTTAAGCATATCTCTTTTTAATTGTACTTTCCTTGAATATATTTTCTTGTCATAATCAGAGGCTTCATATAAGAGATGAATTGAAGCTTAATCAAAGTCCATAGTCTAGAAGATGTAGACTACAAAGTCTATTCAAACCGAGGTTCGAAAGTATCAGAGTCTGGAGTAATTCTGAATAAGAAATGCAGAAAAATTTACTAGTTTGTTCATATGCTTAGATTGTTCAGAGAAGCATTTCTTTTGTTTACCGACTCCTAGTTAGAGGTTTGATCCATCAGAGTCTTTTGTCATAACCTTTTTGAATACTTCCATGCAGGAATGTTGACTTTGATCAATCTGAAGCTTGACTTTTCTTTAAACACGCCTTTGTATTTTTCCTTTTGTCCAGAGTGTGTCTTCACTGTAAAAAATGCTTTCAGCTTTTTTAAGACTTCGTCTGCATTCAGATTTGACTTCTTTAGAGTCTGAATCTGTTTTATTTATCTGCGCACTTAACAATAATAGTCAAAGTACAAAATTGTTCTCTACACTTTATTATCATCAAAACTTAAGGATAGTTGTAGAACCAAATTTGTTCCAACAATCTCCCCCTTTTGTTATGATGACAAACCCATGTATTTTGATGAACAATTCTAACTTGGATAATCATATTTATAAAACTAGTTTTATACTTTCAAAATTATTTTTTCAACTTAAATCTTCAGGGTGAGGTTTGAAAGCCCCCCTTGAGTTTAAGACACAAAATAATTTTGGTTTCAATAAATCATATTTATAAAACTTCAGAGATAGGTTTGTAAACTTCTCCTGAGTTTTATAATTTTAAAATTATTTCTTCAACTTAA
Organism: Lathyrus oleraceus; assembly: GCF_024323335.1. NCBI lineage: Eukaryota > Viridiplantae > Streptophyta > Magnoliopsida > Fabales > Fabaceae > Lathyrus > Lathyrus oleraceus. Next base: position 28,000,819 of record NC_066579.1, read on the forward strand.
AACTATAGAGTCAGATTTGCAAGCTCCCTCTGAGTTTAAGATTCAAAATAATTTTGGTTTCACTAAAAGTTTGAATCATATAAATATGCTAGAATTTAGAGTAAGGTTTGTAAGCTTCCTCTGAGTTTTTAGACTATCAAAATTCTTCAGCTTAAGTACCGAGTGAGGTTTGCAACCTCCCTCTAAGTACAAGACTTGAAATTTTGATTTCATGAAAGTTCAAATGTAAATTAACTTTTTCTTCAGAGTTGTTAAATTAAATTCTTTAGAGTCATTATCTTTGACTTCTTCAAAATGTTAATGTTAACACACTCTTTAGAGTAAGAATGTTTGAAATATTATCAACTGAATGAAAATGATCAAAATCATTATGCTTCTCCCCCCTTGTCATTAATCAAAAAGAAGAAAAAAATTATCAAAGAAATTAAATAAAGAGAGAAAAACTGAAATATTCACTAATAAAGGAGAAAAATATAAAATAACTAGAGGGAAATACAAACATCCATGAGAAACAACTACAAACAAAAAGGCAGAAGGACTATCATTAAGAGAATCCTTCCTAAGGATCACACTTCCTCTTCTTCTGTGCCTCGGAACACTTGACCCCTTCAAGCTTATTCCCCCCAAGAAGTCTCTAATGCTTAAGTTAGGATTGTCATTTGTACCTCTTTAACTATTCCTTTTTGAATGAACAATTCATAGAGAACTCTCCAAAAAGGAATGAAGGAAAACTCAATCTCACGGGAGGTCATGATTTTTTTCTTTTAGATAGTAATAGGTAGATTGTTTCTTACCCTTGAAATGAGGAAGTAGAGAAGATGTTTTTCATCCATAAACAGAAAGAGTTCGTTCTGATTCCTTGGAAAATGGTTTGTGATGATCAGCTGGCACCACAAATTTGCCGTAGGAGCTAGATCAGAAGCCTTAGAAGGATTTCCAGAATATTTGGTGATGGAGAGAATGTCATTGTGAAATGAAAGGTTGGTTATGTACTTCTCAATATCAACATCGTCTTCTTCACACTTAATGACATCAGCAATTAGTGAAGAAGTGATGGTAATATAAGTGTTCATGACAATAGACTGTTTCCTTAACACTTTCATCATTAAGATGAATCGAAGTATTCACCCAAAAGTTTTTGACAAGGATTGGAAAGACTGGTCCAGGAAGCATCTCAAAGTAGTTTCCCCAATGTTGAGATGCAACAGGACTGTGTATGTTGGAACCCAAAGCTTTTAACTCTTCAAAGTTAACCATTTTTTCAAGGATAGTAACAAGCTTGGTTTCATCATCTTTTAAGGTTTTGCAAGAAGAAGCCATTAAGAAGAAATGAGCTGAAGGATATGAGAGAGAAAGAATATATAGAGTGAGTATGAAAAAGAAACTAAAGTGACATGGTTTATATAGAGGTGGAGGAGTCGAAGTATAAAAGTTTTTAATGAAATGAAGAAGAGATAGAGAGAGAGAGAGAGAGAGAGAGAGAGAGCATAAACGTCATTGTGAAAGCTAAAAAGAAATGTATAACATGACATGATTGAATAGGGATGACCATTGTTATTCTAATTAATTAATGACATATGGGGTGCCATAACATATTTCATTTTATCCAAGAAAATAAGAATTACCCAAAGGTATTTCAATCGTTTTTGACGACTTAGAAAGAAAATGGGACTGCTTGTCACACATCTTAGCCATAACAAAAGAACTTGAAATGAAACCAATAATATTTCAGAGATTAAAAGACAGAGAAATCCCTAACAGATTTCTGACATAGAATCTTCTGACCAAGACAACCTTCTCACTAAGGGAGTTGGCTGGTTCAGAGGCATACAACTTAGAATCGGATTTTACCATTATGATACTACATATTGAGATTTTATCATTCATCCAAGACAAAATTTTCTTTTAAGTTCTTATAAATGAAGAGAACTTATTTTCAGCAAGGGATTTTTGAGAAGGTATCAACCCAGTGAAGATATGTATCAGTAGATGCTAAAATGCCCTTCTGAACATAGTTTTTTTTATGAGGTGGTGTTTATCTTACTATGGTTAGCACACCGAGTGCATAATATGATTCTTAGATAAACACAAATTAGACGATTCTTCATAGGGGGAAAAATGTTACTCTTATTAATCTGATAACCTTCTAGTCCATAGAATCTGAGAATCTGAGAACTGGATCCAAACACTGATTGCTTTCATCTTTGATTTCTAGAAAAATGTTGTTCTTGCTTTAGAGTCTGAGAAGTTATCCTCCAAATCTACAAACTATGCAACTATATTTGACTTGTCAAAGTGAATCTTATCATTAAACCTAACATGAATTGATTCCTCAATAACTCTTGTTTCAGTGTTATATACTTTGTAGCCTTTTGAGTATTCAGAGTATCCTAACATGATACATTGTTGTGCTTTTAGAATCAAACTTGTTAGTGTTAGGAAAAAAACACATGCATTAGTAGTAGAAGGGATAAAATCATTAATAATAGTCCTTATATTAATGATTTTACCCACTCTGGTCTTATTTAGAGCCTACATAGTTCCAAATTTTGGAACATGTGCTTTATTTTCTTTAATTGTAAAGTGCATCCAATATTCAGACATCGTGATTGACACCTCATCTTTATTGTTTAGAGGTCTGCAACATAAATACTTTCACCTTTTGGTACCCATATGTTTTGGGTCTTATAGGATTAGCTTTCCATAAGTTTTATCAACCCAGAGTTTATGAGCAGAAAGAACTAATGAGAGTGGCCAAAGGTAGGATGGAAATGCATTGCTCTTGGACTTTTCACTATCTTTATGGGTTTAGGAATTAACATGAAATTCCTAGGTTTATGATAACTAGTGACTCTTTTCCCTTTACCAATAATTCAATAGACCATTTATGCAATTTTGCTTCTATCTATTTTTAGCAAGAAATTCTTGAAAAGAAACTTCATATATCTTAGAAACACATTCAAAGTTCATAGGAGTTTCTGAGAAGATTTCTTTTCTAAAATTTTCACTATTTCTTTTAAGAACAAAGTTCTCAAATTCTAGTTTGACGACTTAAGTTTCATAGTAGAGTTTTCTTTCAGAGGTTCACTTATGATCTTCAGAAATGACTACTTGAATCTGTTCTAGATTCTTCCATCTTTGCTAAAGCTTCCAACTCTTTTCAAGAACCCCAGGTAAACATAGATTGAATTCAAAAAGAGTGAGTTTAGATAATACCTTAATATAGTCTGAATCTGATTCAGAATTAGATCCTAATCTTTTGAAGATTCTAGCCTTAAGAGTCATATAAGTTTGTTCCTTTTTAGATGCACCTTTATCTTCAAAGTCGCTTTTAGATTCATCTTTAGATTATTTCTTTTTGTCTTAAGGAGTTTTGATCTTTGAATCCACAAACATGTCTTTCTGTAGAGCCTCGTCCTTTTCTGAATATGACAACTTCATCCTTAAATGATTATGAAACTTTATCTTTCTTCATTTGCAAATTCCATGAGTACTTTCTTTGTTGCTATTTCACATGACTTCTTTCAAGCCTTTCATGTTAGCATCCAAAGGAAGTATGTAGCCAATTGAACCATATCCCATAAATCAACATCTTGACCGAGAAAGAAACTCTGAAGATTGGCCAGAAAGAAAATCTTTATCATTGTAAGTACAAGCCATTTATATTTCAAGAAAATTGATCTTTTTCTAACACGATTAAGTGTTTAACACAACAAGTCAATACCAGAACCAGGCCCTGATACTAATTGAATGTGCAAGAAACACAAGAAATGGAGGTTTGAATTGGGTTTCTGGATTTTAAACTTTTTGTCACCCAATATATCAAACAACAACGATAAAGATAAAGATATGAACACAAGTATTTTTATCATGGTTCACTGTTAACTATGTTACCTCCAGTCCACTCACCTGAATGATTTCTCCATAGAAAAGCACTTAATCCAGTAATCAACCTGATTACAATCATAAAGAATAACCGTCAATGTCTTCTTGAGAAATTTTGACTATACCCTAGTCTCTCAAGGAAATCAACTCAAAGACAAATTGTCTAAGACATCTTGAGTATTCATACTAACACTAGTCATCCAAGGACTTAACACAAGGCTATGAATTTAGTGTTGTGTTTACAAGAGTGCTTCTCAAATAAGCAGATAACACACAAAATGAAGATCACGTGATTACACTTAAACTGATATACAATGAAAGCTCTAAGTGTTTCTCTCTTCTCTTTTCTTTTCTACACAGATGATTTTTTTTTGTTCTTATGTTTTCTTGTTTTTATCTTTGAGTTATGGTGTTGTAGCTTCGGCGTAGGCGAAGACTCTCACACATACACGATTTCCATATTCTTCTTCCTCAAAATATATAGAAGAAAAAATAGATTTGTTGGAGGGTAGAATAGAAATTCGTCCTCAAAGTATTTGTTGTATGAAGGTTACTTCATATGCAACAATAGGGTAATGCTAGTAGAAGAGAGTTGGTGATGATGGGACATGAGGAGCTACTTTAGTAGGGAGTACAGTCCTTAAAGATATGGCATATTCGTCCTTTTAAGCATATCCCTTTTTAATTGTACTTTCCTTGAATATATTTTCTTATCATAATCAGAGGCTTCATATAAGAGATGAAGTAAAGCTTGATCAAAATCCAAAGCATAGATGATGTAGACTACAAAATCTATTCAAAGTGGGGCTTGAAAGTATCATAGTCCAGAGTAATTCTGAACAAGAAATGCATAAGCATTTACTAGTTTTTTCAGATGCTTAAACTGTTTAGAGAATCATTTCCTTTGTTTACTAACTACTAGTTAGAGGCTTCACATAAGAGTTTGTTGAAGCTTGAGTAGAGTTCAGAGTCTTGATCCTTCAGAATCTTTCTGAATAATTGCATACAGGAATGTTGACTTTGATAAACCTAAAGCTTGAATTTTCTTTAAACACACCTTTGTGTTTTTCCTTTTATTCTGAGTGTGTCTTCACTATAAAAAATGCTTTCGACTTTCATCAGACTTCATCTGGATTTAGATTTGACTTTTCAGAGTGTGAATATGTTTTCTTTTATCTGCACACTTAACAATAATAGTGAGAATACAAAATTGTTCTCTACATTTTATTATCATCAAAACTCAAAGATAGTTGTAGAACCAAACTTGTTCCATCAAGTATCCTCTGCAACTTCATCAATATTCTCATAAACTTTCACTCAATTCTTCAATTTATCATTGATAAGGGAATATTCACCTTCAAAATTGAGTGATATTTATAGGTAAATGGATTGCTAATAAGACTCCTTACATTTTTTGCATTTGTTTTCTTACTCTTGCAATGATGTCGTCATCTTTAAATTTGCTTTTAGAAAACCCATTTTCATTCAATCGCCTTCTTACACCTGGAGGAAATATAGTGAAAATCCAAGTTTTATTGGTGGGTAAGGCCTCAATTTCATTGTTTATGACCTGAACCCAATAAGGATATTTGATTATTTGATGGATTGTTTGTAGGATAAAGGTTCACAATTGGAAGGTATATCAGACATAAAACGATAAAAAGTGGAAGAAGTATTGACATATCAAACATATTTGGAAATATATATAAAGGAAATGATTGATATGCATTGTATACAAACTTATTAAGATATGCAAGTTTGAGCCCAATGTATTTTCTAATCGGTGCGGTAGGTTATGAGTTGACATAAAAGGAAGAGCGAGATGATAATGTTGGTTGGATGTTAGAAGGTAGTGGTTTGTTATTAATGTTGTGTGTTTCAAGAGGAAGTCATATACTAAGTTAACCAGGCTTCTATACTTAGCTTTAATGTTGGATCTATCCATTAAGTTTTGCTTCTTGGACCACCAGGAGATGAGGTTAGGACCCAGAAAAATGCAAGATCCTGAAGTGGATTTTTTGTTATTTGGGTCTGCACTTCGGTCTGCATCAGAGAAGCCTTTTATAAATAGTGGTGACTGAGTTGAAGCAGGTTGAAGAAGAAGACCATGATGAAGGGACCCTTTTAAGTACATAAGTATTCTTTTAAGCGTTAACCAATGTCTATTGTAGGGATATATTTGTAAAATATCTATTAACGGTGAGGGATTAAAAATTTCTTGTGTGGGTGGGTGGGGTGGGGGTGGGGGTGGGGTTGTCTACCACCCGCCATTAGGGACTATCTCGCTCCGAGTGCTCCCACTCGTCTAGTCATGGGAAATATGGGAAAAGAAATTCCTCGATCATGGAGAAGTCATGGTCAATAGGATACATTCATGTCTCCTTAGAAAATAGGGATTCAACGGTCTATCACTGATTAAGTGTCGGTTATCATTCCCAAAGAAATCATATTCCCAAGTGTCTCTATAAATACCTCATCCTAGAGGGTGAAAGGAAAGATGGTAAGAGACATGATACATCCCAAAAATCCATAAAGCTTCTAACCTCACGTGAACCTCACGTGATTTTTCTCTCTCATCACCGTAAACACAACCAAACAAGGCATTTTGCCACCGTGGACAAACCCTAAACCACCAGAAAAATACTAAATCATATGGTCATCTCTACTAACTTAGAGGTACCACACATTTTGTACTTATTGACAAGTACAACTCTGAAGTGGTTGAGAGAGAAATTGAAGCCTTATTGACTGCAAAGCCTAATGATAGTGGCATATTAGAGAGCCCTAAGAGTAGACCTGTAGAAGGTAGGGTCACCAGTCCCATGTTTTGAGAGTTTGAGTCTAGAGATCATGAGTGTAGGCATTCCCTTGGCATCTCTCATATTGGCTTTGAGTAGAAGGTATTTGATGTACTTGGTTTGATATAAGAAAATATATCCATCATTTTTATGATATACTTCTTTCCCTAAGTACTCCAAATTTCCAAGCTGTTGAATGCAAATTTGGCATTTGGCTTGCTAATGAGTTATTGAATATGGGCAGGTGAGAACTACTAGTTAGAACTACTAGAACTCCTCTTATACTCTAATATATTCATCATGTTTGGATTCTAAAATTTAATAATTTTATTTTTAACATTTCAAGACACTATTAAAAATGAGAAGAAAAAAATATATTTTACTTCACTTTTTGGAGCTACATGAAAACAATATGCTGCTAAGTGAATAATATGTATATGTGATTGTGAGTATGCAAATAGTAGTGATTAAATATTACAACTGGAAAAAAATGTATTGAGTAGGAGCCCCTTTATTGTAACAGTTGCATTTGTTTATCTGTGTATGTACATAATTTAGAGAGAACGGACATAAAATGTAAAACCTAAATCCAGTAAAAAAAAAAGCTTAAAAGGTTTGACCTTAAAAGGCAAATCCAAAAGAAAAACTTAAAAGGGTCAATGGCAAAATGCATCTGCAATTGGGTCAATGATAATTGTAGGCAAGTACCAAAATTTTATCTAGGCTTTCACCCAGAAACTTCCTCGGTTCAATTTATCGCTAAAAGAATGAACCTAACTTGTGACTAATTGAAGTATGACTATCCAAAGTCAGAAAGAATTGAGATCTTATTCTTCTTCTATCTACAAACCTTTCTGGATCTCATCCATCAGTGACGTCAATGTCATTCTCCACTCAGAGCACTGTGAGTCCAAGATAAGTAACTTGCGCAACAAGTTTAGCTCCTCAGGACTTGCCTTTTGTAGCATTTGTTTCATCTCTGAATGATAACTTCCTCTTGTGTTTTCCTTTGTATGATCAATCAAATTGATACCGAAAACTTTGATGTTGACGTTATTATCTAAAGGGCTGCTTGAAGTTGAACAAGATAGGACATTACAGTTATCAATGACACTGCCTGGAGATGTAGGGAAAACTTTGTGATTCCAATACTCTGCACACTGATGACCGGGATCTTGACCTTCGATGGCCTGAAAATGTTTGTCGGAACATAAGTGAACATATTCCAGAAGGGTCATTTAAATTTACCCAAAATCATAAATAAGATTCATGTGTTTACATTACCTGAATAATGGACGGGGAAAGGAAGCCAAACATTCTAAGACCATTAATGTTGTTCAGAAGCTCTAAGGAAGGAAGTTCATGTTCACCTCGATTCCTTCGCTCCATAATTTCATTATGCAGTCTTTTTAGAACTGATTCCCAACACTTATCTGCTGAGGTGTCCGTGAAAGTGTCGCTCGGACATTCTTCCATTGTAACCTGAAACATTTAATGGAATAAGAAAGATATATACTTGAACTTGAAATAGGGTGAGTTCAAATAGTGCTACTTCAATTTATTTTCACTTAACAAGAATCTTAATCCTAAATAAATAGGGAAGACTAAAAATAAATTGTGATAATGAAAGTAATATGAAAATAAATTCTAGGAAACAATCTATAAAATTGCACAACGAACTGTAAATAACAGAGGTTAACAAAAAGTAACTTCTCAATATGATTTCATTAATAAACTCATAGAGAAACAAGGTCGGGTATGATACCTTGAAAAGAGGACCAAGAAGTCCGGCATCAATGACTTCAGAAACATAGCTACAGATTCTTGTTGGATTGAGTATATTAAAGAAATTAACTCGACTCTTGAATCCTTCAAAGTTTACCAAAACAATTTAAAGTTAAACTTCCAAAGTATCTAATGAATGGTAAAATCTAAGATCGGAAAAGATCTGACTACAGCATACCTTTTGGATATATTGCATTCTTACTGGACCATGGCTTTCCATAAACAACAGATCCCAAACTTATAGGCTTGACAGAAGTACCAAAAATTTGCATTAGGCCGCTCTCCTGTGTACTCGTGTTTTCACACACAATTTTGGGTTTCTTTCTTGATTCTGAATCAATTTGCAGATCCACCTCATATTTTCCATCATCAGATGTACAAGGATTGTGAATATCTCTTGAGCATGATGAAACTTCTGTCTTCGCATCAGAAAATGAATGTGATAGGTCACCCATACAAACAAATTCCATGTTGGTTTGTTCCTTTTTGATCTCTAAACAGCTTACTTTTTCCTCTGTTGAATCACCCTTGTCGGGATGGTTCTCAGCAATATGCACCAAATGCTTTTCATTCTCACCAGATATAAGATCAAGGTTCAAATCTAGAGAAGCTGCGTGGTCCACCGTATCTTTGTCTACAATAATTTTATTGTCATTATCACTATCTATACTTTCATTTGGTGCACTAAGAGTTAAAGGGTGAGATTCACACTGCATTGGCTCTGAAGAAACATGACTATTTGAACTATCCTTGGTTTCTCCGAGACCTTTGTCTCCCTCCACCTCATTCTCCTCGGAAGAAACCATTCCGAAGTTTCTATTTTCCCATAACTCAAGAGCACGTGAATCTCCTTCTAGTGCTTCAAGCAATTTGTTTAGCTCATTCATATTATGTCGAAGCAGAACAAATCTTTTGTCCATTTCGCATGAGCAGAGCGAACTTGCGTGCTTAAGACAGGAATATCGATCAGGAGAGCACTCGCAACCTACAGCAGATAAGTATAAGTCATAGAAACAAGAGAAGCATTCTTTTTCTGTATGCAAATCGAAGTCACTGGCCATCTTCAGCAAATTAAAATGAGTTGGAAGACAGGCTAGTCTCTCTTCTTCCATCTTTATCCTTGCCTATAACAAAAATGGGTAACCATAAATAAAGAATCAGATTTCTGCACAGTAACTAAAACAAAATTATTCTAAAAAATAAATAGAAACTAAATTATCCTAAAAACACCATAATTAAAAAGGAATGGAGAGAGTATAATACAAGATTTAAAATTATGGAGCTTTTAGAATCTGTTGATTTTGATGTGATCAAAGAGGAGGGCATGAATCATTACCTTAAATGCATTAGTAAGAACTCCATCTTTCCCACATACGCTTTTCCATTTCAAATTTTTTGGACTTTCCTTTCCATGGAGATTTAACTCTGCAAGGGCTCGTATAGCTTCTAATGATGATCCAAATAAGAGCTTGTCATGTGACAAGGATGTCTTACGGCGTTGTAAACTATAAAGCTCAACAGCATTCAGGCCATGCATTAACCAATCAACAGGAGCTACATTCACTGCTTCTGCACAGTTGAAACCACAATTGAACCCAGAGTGATACCCCCTTGGAAAGGTAATGACAAATTCCCCAGAATGTTGAACGGTGCGATAAACGGGAACTCCCTCAGATTGAAGAGTTGATGGAGATAACTGAGTTACCTGCACGAAGATGAAAATCAAAATTTTGTAGGCCATACAGAACTTCACTCTTTAGAAATAAATAAATGGGATGCAGCAGGTTCGAACTCGCGCTCCTGCAATAGGAAATTACAAGTCATAGCATTATACCAGATCATTTAGTAGATTAGGTTGTTCTTCAAACAAATCAGGCAAGTGCTTCTTCATTGCATCTTCTAATGCGGAAGCATGGCTTCCAGGTACTCCATACCATATTTTTGGGTCACCCCAGTGTAGATAATTAAGGGAATAGAGGTGATGATCCTCAACATGCTGTTACAAGCAGGAAATGGTGACAATGTGTTATCTTTCTAGGAAACTATTTGGGTTGGAAACAAACGAAATGTAAAATTCAAGATAAAAACACACTATTTCTATTTTGAATGTAAAGACATGCTATTATAAAGGTAAATAAAGATTGATAATATTCCATGCCGTGTCTTAAACTTTGCATTGTTCAGACTTGAAAGGGAAAATAATCCTCACCACTTACCCAGCAAAATGATGAAAAGCACATGCCAACATACAGCCATGGAACTAGTACTCCTGAGATGTCACTTCCTTCAAAACTTAGTACAGAACCCGGTAGTCGTGGAAAGTTATTTAGATTCCAACCAGAAAGGGCATATTGATCTGGATAACCCTTGGTTAAGGATGATGCCTTAGGAAAACCACTTCCAAATACTCCAGTTTCCAAGTCGGCTCCATAAAACACCTACAATATAAGAGTCTGTCATTTATTTTGTTTGCACAATTGCGAAACAACAAAGAATGATAAGAAATAATACCTCAACTTCATCAGTTGGTTGCTCAACTATCCGCCAGTATTCACCTTCAATTTCCTCCTCGGAGGGCTCCGGTCTCTTTTGGTGGTTACTATCACTGAGTTTGTCGCTATCATTGGCATCTTTCAACCCAAAGTAGCATTCCTTGAAGTAACTAGCATATTGCTGAAAGTCTTTAAATGTGAAGTCCGACCCTGATTGGAATCCGTATTTCTCTTCAGCTTCACAGGCTTTATTAGCCTCAGAAGCAGAATTGGAAACTCTCCTACATGTTCCCATTTTGGAGTTCTTTCTACGTTTTCGTTTCCTTCCCCTACTCTTTTTCCTCATAGGTTCTCTATTTTGAAGTAAATCAATTTGCTGAATACGGGTCGAAAATTCAGCATTTTCCCATATATCTTTCTCCTTAAGAAGGCAAGGTGGAACCCAGCAAGCTGGAGGGACAATCCTACATATGCCATAAGGTTCAGCTAGAGGGCGTATCTTTGCAATATAACTCAGAGTATCTTCAAACTCCTACATAAAAAGAGTAAATATAAGAAACCATAGTTATTACACAAAGCACAATAGTACTACCATATCAACAATATGAAGATGGCTATAAAAAAAGTACTTCAATAGTCGGATGAAACACAGGTGCTCCGTCGATTATTGGCCGACATGCTTCGGCTGGATCCCATCTAGCAGATATCTACAACATGACAACAATAATCCAACATAAGAATAGCAAGAAAAATACAAAATTGTAGTTGTTCACGCGTGTTCAACACAGCAGACCTAACTACATACCTTTTTACTTCTCAGACTTTCAGAAGCCTCAAGTGCATTGTTCTTTTTCGGCTTGTGCCGAAGAGGACCGTCCTGAAAAATATGCAAGAACTCTAAATTAATGGTTGCTATGCTACTCAAATCACTTTGCATAAGAACCCAATTCCATTAAAAGAAATAGCTATCAAACACAACAAAAAATGATTTCAAATAAAAAAGACAAAGAGATGACCAAATGATTAAGAGATACCAATATCACATAGATAGGTTATTCCAAAAAGCTAATCAAAGGCATTACATGAAAAACTTCTAAACTATTCAAACCCTATGAGAGGAAAAAAAAAACTCATATAGCTATAGAAAAAGATCAAGGGTTTAGAAAGAGGATCATCAATTAATCCAGAAATATATACAAATTACAATGTTATAAACAGAACAACAAGCAAATTTTGTAAATACCATAAACAAGTATAACAAGATCATCAACAATTGTGATCCACAAAATCAAGAATAACAGATTCACACATAGAGGAATAACATAACATAAAATCTATAAATATATAAATTCTAAACAGATCATACATTATTAGGGTTTGAAAATCTAACCTCTTTGGCATCAGAATTTGCATCCAATTTCAACTGTTCCATTCAAGATTTTGATAGAAAAATCAAATTGAATAACTTATCTATCCCTGCAAGAAAAATCAAATACCCTTTAAACCAACATCATCATCATCATCAAAGTATCACAAATGATAAAAAAAACAAAACCTAGAAACGGTTTTCTACTTCTAAATAACTGTCCATAAAAAACTTTGAAAGGAAAAAAGAAAAAGATTAAATTTTTAGAAAAAGAAAAAAAAAATGAAGAAATTATGATACGCACCCAATGTAGCAAAAGAGAGTTTTGGGTTACTTGGAGGTTGTGATTTGCGTATAAATTGATTAAAGAAAAAAGTTTCATGAAGAAATTAACAGAGTGAAGAAAACCTAAATGCAAATTGAATTTGCATGTGTGTGAAAATTTGTGTGAGACCCTTCTAACAAATTACCTAAAAATTGGCAATAAAATACTATAAAGTATGAAAATTTATCTTATGAGTTTTGGAATCTAATGCTCATATAGTACATGAATAAAAACCGAAAATTAGAAATAGGAATTGACTCGGTAAAACAAATTTATTTATTTTAACAGGTGGAATGGGAAATACACTAAAAATCTTAAATACAAAATATGGAATATATAGTTTCATGGATATATACAATAAAAAAAACCTTTTAAATCTATCACCGAAAATATAAACAACTTTATTGTCATTATTATATATTCATATAATATTTATATTTTAAATTAAAATATAAAAGCAAAAGTTAATTATCTTAAAGAATTTATAAAAATAAATTTAAAAAACTATGTGAATTATTTTCAACAATTTTTATTTTATAATAGATAAATATGAATAAATCAATAGAAATAAGTATCTAATTCGGTTGATCTTTTAATTTGTTAGGTTATTTAAATATATATAATATTACTTATTTATAAATGTTCAATAAAATAGGTTGAAATGTAAACTATTATATTAATATCTTTAAAAATATCATACTCATATTTAAAAGTAAGACTGGGATATGTCATATATCATAAGCTTTAAAAAAATAGTAAGTTAGATTTAAAACATGATAAAGTTTAACTTAAATCAACTTATTCTCATATTTATTATATATATATATATAGTTGAGAATATGATTGTCAAAAAATCTATAAAAAAAAAAAATTAATAAGTCGATCTGAACTTATTTTAAATATTTAAATATTTTTTTTAGTTATTAAGCCGAAGTAGTGTTTTTAATATAGTTAAAAAACCAAATTAAATCTTATTAATCGAATGAAAATTAAAATAAATCAATCAAAGTTAATTATGCATTCATGATATAATTAGGTTAGAAATTTGAACAATAAATCGAACTGCGACAAAAGTTTGAAAGTATAATAATTTGATTTTTTTTTAAATCATAACCATTTGATTTGATGAAAATTTTGAACCCATATATTAAATTATTACTTGAGTTTAATTCCGTTTAGGGAGGTAATTTAAACAATTTGATTCAACTTTTTAAAAGTTTTATTACAATTCAGTTAGGTTGAATTTAGTTTTTTTTTAATCTTAGCTATACCATCAACCACTCTACTTGAAAATTATCCTCACCTCAATTTTTACAAAATGCAAGTGAAATTTTTATTTTTATATTAAATATTATTTTTGTTAGATCTTAAAAATAAATTTGACAAAAGACAAAAAAAATATCAAATGTGATTACAAATTAGTTATAGTATAACTATTACAAGTAGTGACTTCTTCATCAAATTACTTGCATTCATCAAATTTAATTATTTAAATTTAAGATTTTAATTTATATCTACTCATATTACGAGATTAAAAATTTCAATTTCAAAAAATTTACCAAATTATCAAAAATAAAATAACTATATGGAGATTAAAAAAAAGAAATTGTGCAACTTTGTTGTGGCAGATTTCTACGTTAAAAGACGTGTAAATATACATGTGATTCAATTTCCTATTATTTTGAAATTATAATATTACATTTATGGGTATTCGAATTCAATTGTAATTAATTTTCCTATTATTTTGTTGTTGATAAATATGGATCAAATCTTTTTTATCAGAATAAGATAGGTCAAAACAAATATTAACAAATGCTAAATAAAGAAATAAAAAATATATTAAAAAGATAAGAAGAAAATAAAAAGGAAAGGTTGGATGGAGAGAGAGTAACCCGCTTTAACGCACGCAAAATTAAAAGGAAAAGTGGTGAAACAACTGAAACAAAGAAACCAACCAACCAAACTTGAACCATCACGCAGCTTCACATCATAAGTACACTAAAAGACAATTACATGATGTTTGTTTATCAAATTTTCATCTTTATTTTTTATAAAATGAACGGAGCGGAAAGGAGCGGAACGGAATAGAATGGAATGAGGCGGAACGGAATTGAATAGAGATACCATTTTATTGTTTGGATATTTCACGACGGAAGAAAACAATTTTATCATTCCGTCCAAATTGGAGGTACAAAAAATGATGGAAAGTGATGGAATATGATGGAATGCATTCCATCTGATTCCGCTCTATTCTATCCATTTTTAATTAATCCAAACAACGGACTTTAAGTTTATTGCATTCCATCTCATTCCATTCTATTCCATCAATTCAAACATACCCTTAGACATATCTACATATAATTAAAAATAAGTTTTTGTTTTAGATAGTTCACAATATCTACGTACAAAAATAAATAAACATTTAAGATCTCATAGTCAAGTACGTCAAGTACAAAGCATATGATCTCATCCTTCAATCTATCTCTCATTGCCAGATTTAATTAAAGGACGATTTGCACAATGTGTTCCTCGCCTTATATAAGTTTCACACACGTCAGTTCTAAGTATCTTTTTCACTCACTCTAAATTGCTTTTCGAATATTTCACTAACTTTGGTGTTGGAGTGTTAACTTTGCAGGTGCACCCCATTTTAGAAATCGAGACTAAGTGTAGCTTATATACAACACACATACACTAACCAACGAGGTGTCTTTTTTAAATGACAAAGTCGTGAGGGTTCTAATACTCAAAGCGGACAATACCTCATAGTCGCAATAGCATAAACTTGAAGTTGACCGGAACATTGGCGTCGTATGTGAGAATAAAAATCACGATCATGTGATTGTCACCATATGAAGGATCCAACATGCAATCCTCAATGGCATAATTATTTCCCCTGGGGTTATATTTAGTTGATGGTCACCTTTAGTGAAGGGGAAGATACACGAATGGTGGACCTCCAGTTTTGGGTGGTCTCGTGTAAAAGCATCTAAAGCTACATCATAGGAAGACCCTTCACTATGACGTTGGACGTTGTGGCTTCTCTAGTCCACCTAAAGATGAAATACCACAACGTCCATGATGAACCAGTGACGATATGTGATGATTTATCTAGAGCTTAAAAGGTACACAATACCTTTCATCGCGACCCAGACGGGAAAAGTAAAGATAATGCGATGGAAGTCAACATGGCCCGCCTCAACGAACGTCTGAGAGAGAGAGATGGTGATCAGCCACCAAGGAAGGGGGTCGTTGCTTTCATCAAGTATGATATAAACTATTCTAATTCATTAATTGCAGGAGAAGACAACAAGTGTATCCCGAAACCGACAATGTTAAACCTATTGAGATGCCCAAAGATCAATAAGTAGTGACTATATCATTTTGTTAAGTATTTATATTTCATGCTTGTAAACCCTATTTTACGTCATCATGCAATATTTTTTCTCATTCAAGGAATAAAATTTTCACAAAATTCCCTTCTTTATGGTTACAAACGGATAAGCATGACTAATGGGTGTTGTCATAAACACCATAGATGTATAACTAAAGCAATCAAAATCCCACAACAAAGTCACATAGATAAAAATAATAAACCATGAAACAAAATCGTGATTCAGGTTCATTCCCTATTGATAGCTAGTTACTATAGAGCGCATGAGGTGAGCCTCTAATGTGTTGGTGAGTCCAAAATATGGTAGTCTTGAACCAAGTCTAAACTTAAGGATGTGGAAGAGGAGCATACCTTTTGTCGAGCACATTCCTCATAGACATGCAATAAAACTTTTGAGCATGACCTCGAGCAACAACTAGTTCCAAGAGAATCCAACTCGGGACTTGAGAAAACACACATAGTAGGTAGAAACAACAATAAGAAAACAAAGAACGACAATGAAATAACAATACATGACCATCCATTCAATAATAAGCATTAAATCGGGCAAGAGTACCCCGACAAAAAAAATCACGAGTTTGGCTCATCCCCAACGTTCATCAGCCTCCCATTCACTATTTCTTATTCATGATGATTTTTTTCCCTTGATATTTTCACCCCTAGATGAAAATTCCACCTGCCTCAAAGCATTTTCAAAGGAATTCTATAAAACAGAATAACTTATCTCCGTCAATAAGTTGCTTGCTCTAACGAGCTCTACAGGAAACCGATCCCGCTCAATAGTAAAGGGCATAAACACACTTCTTAAGCACTTCTTTCACTTTCCAAAAACAGTCTAGCAAGAAGATATCCCTCATTCAGTGGCACCAGATTCTCGACCATCAAAGCTTTGAGCATCTGATGCAACATCTTTGTCATTCCCTCTTGACGAACAATTTAAACCTTACTTAAGAAGTAAGCATAATCTTCTTCTAAAATAAAATATTGAAGTTACCTAGCCATTCAAGGGTCGGAACGGGACATAAACAGTGATGATAAGGCACATGGGTTTTTAATGAGCTTCCCCCGTGAATCAATCTTCTTAAGTCCATCTCAACTCTTTGAGGTCTTTTGTTAGACAACTCCCACACAGGATACATATTGATGGCACACCCCTGGAAGGATTACCCCCATACCACATGGTGATGGGTGTAATGTGTTCCTTGCCGAAGGCTGTTTATGAGGGCCTCACTCCCCTTTCCGAGCCAGAGCATGAAGATAAAGAGGGTCAGGTCAAAATGGTTGCCCAAAGTTTGGACTATGCATCGGAATCAGCAAAGCAACAACCTCCAAAGGTGAAAGTATAACTCTAGGTGTCTTATTCATCTAAAGTGTTGTTTGTGGCATTTCATCTTACCTGCAAATGAAAAATAAATGAATAATTGAGATATTCGCTTTGAAATATAAACGGGAAGGAAGAAACTTCCTACAGGGCTCACCAAAGATATAATGACTCTCCTCTTTAAGGGATATCCTCCACCAACAAATGCATCTCTATGTAATGCCTCTTTTGTTTCTTTGATTTCATCCTGAAAGATGCGACATTGTGGACGTAACCCAAGCTTCCACAGAAAACTACCAATTTCTTCTACAAATAAGTCACCTCTTGATTTTAATCCAAAACATTACTTATAAATGTTAAAATAAACTTGTTTAAAAAGGAATAAAGGATTTTAAAAATTAATCAATCAAATGTTAATCCATATTTCCTAAATGGAAAATCGCTGCATTTCTACTTCAATTGAATGAAAATAAATAAATAAACTCAAAATATGACGTGTTCGATTTTTTATGACATGATATTTTATTTTTGTTTTTTTGATAAACCCTTCTTTCCCACGATCATGCTCAAGTAACAGATCAATTAATCTTGAAATTTCACACTAGTACCTAAAATATTTGTTGTGAGGGTCAATTTCCGTTAACCTCGTCCATATCAAATAAACTAAATAGGAGTTAAAAATTAAAAAAAATATATAGAATCATATTATGTTCAAGCGATTTAAATAAAAATAAATTCACCAAAATTATTAACCTTACCACGGTAGCCATAAAACAGAATACACATAACAAAGTTAATCAAGGTTATCCACAATAATATCTTTAAATTATTATATACAAAAATGAGCATGCTCTCAAAATTATATGATCCAGATATACTCAGTTTGCCACAAAGGCAATCAAACAAAATTTCACCTGCCACTAAACTAATCACACAAAAATTTCATCCACCACTAATGTAATCACATGGAAATTTCATCCGCCACTAAGGGAAACCACCTGGAAATTTCATCCACCACCACTAAGGTAATCACATAAAAATTTAATCATCTATTAAGACAATCACATGTAAATTACATCTGCCACTGAGACCAATCACATAATACATATGACATGTATGATAAAAATAAAATATAATGTAACCACTTATACCACCGGTAAGTAACATAATTTTGTCTTACATAAATTTAAGAAAATCTATCTATATATGTTTCATGAGACTAGTTCCCTTTTTAGTATATGTATTCAACCAATTCCATTTACTACGGTCATATATTGTGTTTATACAAAAAAAAAATCCTTTCGACTTCAGACTGTTCCTAATCTGACGTATATATAATGCACATTAGCTATTTAGTCATCGCTAGATACACTCGACACTACTATATATTACAGTAGCAACCACACCATAACGATGCATATATATCATATACTTTTATAATTCTCTCTCTCTCTCAATATATATATATATATATATATATATATATATATATATATATATATATATATATATATATATATATATATATATATATAATATGTTCAAAAGGAACAGTAAAGGTTGTTTTATACTTATCAGATTCATTAATCTGAATTTGCCAATAACCAGATTTCATATCAAATTTAGAGAAGATTAAAACATTGTTTAATCTATCTAAAAGATCTTTTTTATTAGTAATAGGATATTTAATCCATTTTAACACTTTATTAAGAGGTTTGTAATTTATAACAAGTCTAGGGACCCCTCGTTCCCTTTCGGCAACATTATTAACATAAAAAGCTGTGCAGCTTCAAGGAGATTTGAATTTTCTTATTAAATTTTTCTCTAAAAGAGATTCTATCTCCTTTTTGCATAAATCCAAATACTCATGATTCATTTGAGCAGACCTAGCTTTGGTGGGAATCTGACTTTCATTGAAATCATCAAGATAAGGTAAAGAAATAACATGTTTCTTTCTATCCCAAAAGGCATTAGGTAAATCATTGCAGATTTCATCTCTAAACTGTTGATCAATTAATTTAATTTGATTTTGAACTTCAGGTTTCTTAAGTTGAGAAGTAATATTTAATAAATCTACTTCTTCTTTAAGAAAACAAATTTGTTTTTCTTTTTTAAGAAGAATATCTTTAACTTCATTAATCATCCTAGTATGAGGATCAGTAATAAATTCAAAAGTAATTCCTTTGTTATTGATAATGGAGGTAATTCCCTTTTGATCAACATTAATTAGAGGCATAATTTTATGCAGAAAATGAGTTCCTAATATGATTCTATGAGTTAAATTTTTTACAAGAATAAAATGAGTAGGTAAACAAATATCTTTGTTACAAATATAAGCATTAGACAACTTATAATTGACCGTGAGTTTATCTCCTCCAGCTTGGGTAAGAGATTGTGTGGTTTTATCAAAGTATTTAGTGGGAATAATTCCTTCTTGAAGGCAATTTAAATCAGCGCCACTATCAATAAGGGCAACTTCATTTTCTAATATGAAATTTCTGTTAATAACTAAAGTTATTCTAACAAACCATTTTTACTAGGTGAAGGATTACTAGTTGAAGATATCTCTTCAACCTTGGAATTACTAGATTCTAACAAAGTGAGTCTTTGAGATAAACCATAGTTTTCTCTTTTAATCGGAGATATCTCATTCTTTAAGAGGTTTATTTCTCTATTTAAATCCATAATAGAAACAGGAGTTTCACGGATGTTAGACTGTCGAAATCTAGACAAAACCTCACTTAATTGGTAAGGTGCTTCTGTAATAACAGGAAAATCTTTTTTAGAGTTTTCTTGTATTAAGACCTCAAGCATTTTTCTTTTTATTTCTTTATTAGAAATAGATTCTATAGCTTTTATAGCTTCGTCTTGTTCTGAGGTTAAAACATTCAACCCATTCATATCAACAATTGATTTTCAGTAATCTAATTGATTACATTGACAATCATTACTGTCAGAATATTCAGAAGAGTATTCAGTAGAGGATTCATAAATCATATTAATATCCTCTTCTGAAGAATAATTTTCAGAATCAGAATTGAGAAGTAGAACTTTTTCTAATTGAGAACGCAATTGTTCATCTTCTATCTCATTAAGAGCCTTTTTAGTCCAACATTGGTTGGCATAGTGACCATGTTTGCCACATTTATGACACGTTATGTCAAGTTTTTTGGCTTTTCTTTTACTTTTAGGGTCAAAAGATTTTTCTTTAGGTCTACCTTTATTGTAGTGACCCCTTTTCTTATTCTTATAAGAATTTTTATAAGAATTTTTTGACTTATCCTTATAAGGTTTATTGCGGAAAATTTTTCCTTTTTTCTTATTATTATTATTATTATCTGGAGATTTTCCAAGATCAAAAGCAAATTGTTCGCAAAATTCGCCAAGTTGGTGTTTCTCCGAAAGCTTTTGCTTTTTAAGTTGATTTCTAAGCTTTATGTCATTACATAAAGTTAGTCCTTCATTAACACAGGTGCTAATTATATGACCATAAGTAAGGTCAGAATAATTTATATTTATCCCATCATTTTTCTGTCTTAAAGATTGTCTAACCTTTTCAGAAAAGAAATGGGGTAATCCATCAATAAATTTTGCTTTCCAATGCAAAGAATTGGGATTGTTTAATTGATAAACTCTTGAAAGAAAAGTATCCTTATACCATCTAAAGTGGGTAAGAGAAGGGCACCTAAGGTTTTGGAGAAGTGTCTGGATTTTTTCTCCAATAGGGACATTGGTTCCTACAAAATGCTGTAAGATGGAGAGACACAGAGTATACACTGCATCTTCTTCTCCCGTGGTAGTCGTAGCCAAAGTAGTGCTTCTACTGGTTTCTGGCTCGACCTTAATGATTTTCTTATGATTAAGAATTTCTAATTTCTGAGATTCTGTGAGATAATGATCCCACCAGCCTCTAAGTTGGCCAACAAATCCTGTGGTTATAAAGGATGCTATAGAACTATCTGAAAATCCATGTTGCTTGCAAACAGTAGAATACATGATCATCCTATGGATTGTATCTATAATTTGTTTGTCATTAAGACCGTCAACATTCCATTCATAAATGGCTTTTCCTGAATAAGAATTCTGGAATGGTTCAGATTCCTCAAAGAGCAAATCTTGCGGTGAGGGGCGCTTGTAATAATACTTTTCTATAGGCCTAGGAGCATAAAAAGGGTTTATATTATTAGTATTATTAATGTCAAGGTTACTAATGTCTAAATTAGCAAACATATCAGATAATTTATCAATATGGTTTTCGTTATTATCCTCAGAATAATCTTCATGGGACATAACTGTGATCTTAAGACCTTTTAACTTTTGTTCTAAAATACGAACAAATTTTTGACCTTCGGTTTCCATTTTAAATCCCTCTATGGAAACAGGAGGTTGAACTATAGGAACATCCGAAATAGTGGATGTGGACATCTGGTCCTTAGGTTTATTTATGAGGTCAATAATGATATCTTGACGTGCTATTTGTTTTTCTAAAAGGTTTTTTTATGGATAATAGATCTTTTTCCATAGAGATAAATTGTTCTCCTAAGCAAACAAGATAAGCATTGGTATAATTTTGAGACCTGATGACGGAATTTAATTCCTTAAGAGTAACTTGATTTTGTTCAACTCTTTGTAACTGGAGGTTAAGGTAAGGGGTAGCTTCAGTATTTTGACTCAAACTTATCGTTTGTTCAGGGGGGAAAAGGAGCTTCCATTTTTTCTCCTCTAATATTTTCCCAAGGTCTTTGTAAAACAAGGATTTCTTCTTGTTTTTTACTTATGAAATAGTTAACAAACCATTTCACAAAAGGAATGAAATCCTGCGCAAGGTTCATTTGAGTGTAGTACACATCTTTAAATTGAGCTAATTCGGGTTTTGAATTTTTTTTTAAAAACCATTCTCTGAATTGAGTATATCTCTCATGTTGAAACTCATCATTGATGAGTTGTCTCATCTTGCTACCAGGGGAGTACTCTAACATTATAACTGGAAATCCATGTCTAACGGAGTAGGTGATTCTACTCTTGGAGTATTAGGTTTTTGATAAATTCCTTGGGGAATTCTATTTTCGCTAAGTCTTATATTCTCAACGACCTCTATTTCTTCTCTTGTTTGAGAAGTAGAAGGTCTAGGTAATTGGCTAGAAGCTGTGAAAAATTCACTAACTGAGTGTCTAGCGGATAGAGATCTGGGTATCCTAATTATTCTTTTAGGAGTGAAGTTTATTTCTAGATCTCCTTCAGTAGTTTGAATTATTTGATCTATATCCCTATTAAGGATAGGTTCAGGATCTATTTCTTGGGGAAGAGACCATGTCTCTGGGAAGTTTATTTCATCCCATTTTATCAATTTATTGGTTGCAACATTGGAAGTTAGCAAATTGGTTTGAACCAAAGTAGTAGTTCCAGGGAACGCTAATTATTTTGCTTTGGGATTAAGCGTAGTAAGAACCTTATAGTAGATTCTATAGCATATTGCTATGATTTCACTTCCAGGTTTGAAATTGTAACCATTAGTATGAACAATTAACTGAATAGCATCTAATAAATTCTTATTAGATAAAGATAGAGTTAAATTTGGTGAGACATCAAAATAAACTGGTCCATGACACAGACTTGTCTCTATCATAGCGGCTAAAGATTGTTTGAAATCCTTACATCTACCATCTCTAACATAAGCCATTATGCTAGAATTTAAACCTAGTAATGTTAATGGTTTTAAAGCAATTTGAACCAATCCAATATGGATAAAATTATAATTTTTAAAAGGTTTCAAATCTTTTTTAGTTAACAGTTTGATTGTTTGTTTTTCTTTAGAAATTTGAATTGTTTGCTCTAAAGTTTTAACAGCAAAACGAGCAAAAACGTCTATCTTACCAAATCTATAAATTTGATTAGGAGGAACGGAGGGTATAACCCATCTGTTGAGTTTATCCAGATTTTTTGGATATTCTACAAGTTCTTCATTTTTGATCAAATTGTTTTGATGATTATCATCATCATCAGAATCCATCAAAGAAACAGGCTAAGAAGGTTGTGATTGGTTGATACACAAAGCTAAATCTAAATAGATAATTTGGACTCATAACATAATATTAACTGAAACAACAATCTATTAAAAGTCATCTAGGCAAACAACGAATTGTTTAACTATCAACCCAAAGGGATAGAAGGATTTCTCCCAAATCAAAGATGTCAAAATGTTTTTAGCAAAAATTTTCTTTTTTAGAATCATCAACAACTCCCTTCCCCGGAAAAAAGATGCATTTAACAGAAAACACTAAAAACATTTTTTGTTTTAAAAACACCTTTAAAAGATTGTTTGGTTATCTGTTAATAAAAGATAATAAGAAAAAGTTACCTACTTAGTTTTATCTAAGCATAATCAACCTATCACAACATAAATTTAGCCACAAATTGTCATTATAATTTGTATAATGAAAAACTTACCACAAATTTGGCAACCAGGTGATGATACCACAATTAGTATATATATATATATATATATATATATATATATATATATATATATATATATATATATATATATATATATATATATATATATATATATATATATATATATATATATATATATATATATATATATATATATATATATATATATATATATATATATATATTATATATAACCAGAATAAAAGCAAATCAACTTCATACATCTACAACAACCAAATAATGTTACTAGTATAATTCATATATTTAGAAGCAACCGAAATATATATATGTGTATAATTTTTTGAAAATCATATTTCCCTTATTAAAAAACTATATAAATGTTCACAACACCTCAATTTAACATACTGTATAATGACTTGGTTTTAAAGTTAAGCATATACACAATCACACCATGGATTTACATCTTGAGATTTCAAACAATTTAACCAATACATAAATACACAATTGATTTACAATATGAGGTTTCTTACAATTTAACAACTACACCTCTCTTTATTCCACCCAACACAAACATCATCAATTTATTTTACGGTAGATCAACAAAATCATTATGGCACGCGTCTAATTGCACATAAGGACTATCAAAGTTCTTGCATTAGATCAACAATATCAATTTGAAAACAGACTATTGAGACAATTCAGGAGAACTCGAAGGAAGATAAGAGCATGGAGGATGCGAATATGGACATGGTAGAAGAAACTCCATAATAGTGGAGCTTGTCAAGGATTTCCTTTTTCTTATCATACGATAAATAAACAAAATGATATTCTTGTGTGAATTGTAGGGGAGCATCTAGCACAAGCTTCTATAGATATTACAACCAATATGTGAGCACTAATTAGCCGCAGATGATTATTATTGTTGCAGCTAGATGTGAGCCTTCTAAACTTGAAAGAGTTTGTCAAAGACTATGGTTCAATGGCTTTCTTGCTACTGACAAACAGGGCTATGTAGGATTAAGGTCACGCTAATTACAAAAAAAATTCAATTCATGCACATATACGTGGAGCCATGGTTGTTAAAATAGGAATCTCGATAAAGATCGTTATAGTATGAAAAAAGCGTAAATCGTAGGATCGTAACTCGGATCGCAAGATCCCAACAAATAGACAAAATTAAAGAAAGCGTAAATCGTAGGATCGTAACTTGGATCTTAACATAAAATTCTCATTAACTTAATCATAATAGCAAATATTCAATTAAAAAAACATAACTTTCTCAATCATAATATTCATAACAGCAACTCAAAACATGATTGTTTCAAACACATTCTAAACTACATAATCTTAACTCAAATATCATCTAAAATATATCATTTAACAAAACCTTCAAGGCATTCTGATCATCAAGGCAAAATTTCTCTTCTTCTCCATTAAACTCATCATCAAGGTTATGAATCTCCAATTCATTTTCAACAGTGGCAACTTCAATTCCATTTTCAGCACTAACAGCATCAATTGCATTTCCTCATTTAGCAGTGGCAGCTTCAAAATCATCATTTTCTATAGTAAAATCTAAAATTTCATTTTCAAAATCTTTATCATTGTTGACAATCCATTCATTATCAGACTCAATGTCATCAAGCTTATACTCTTTTATTTTTCTGTTTTTCTTCTTCTTGGCCAATTTTGAATTGGTCATAACAAAAACTACATCATTCATCGTCTTTTGCTTAAGATGATTTCTCCTATTTGTGTGAATCTAATAGATTCAAACTTAATCAATATATATCAAGGCTTGAAACTAAATTATAGAGAAAAATAGTGAGTTAGTTGCGGTACAAAGCTAGAAGGGGCAGTAAAGGACAACACAATAGAAAATATGTATAGGGTAGTACAATATATTTACCTTTTTTTGGACACCATTGAAGTTGATTTGAATTTTTTCTTTGGCTGCATCCATTACTTCGTAGATAAGTCTCATAGTTGGCGTTTCATCTGAATCAACTAGTCGAAGGACTTTGATTAATGGAAAAACACCTTTCAAATAAATGATAATATTTTTCCAAAACTCTTTATCTATGACAACTTCTTCAATTTGCTTTCCTTCGGTTGATTTTGCAAACTTACTTAATGTCCACTCATTGGACGTGAACATTCTTATCAATACTCATTTATTTTCCACGAGAACCCAAAGTTAAATATGAAGTTGCAAACCGAGTTACAGCTAGCCTCACCAAATCTTTTCATTTGGTGAAGTGTTGCAACAAAGAAATGAGAGAAGACTTAAAATAGATATATTAAGTTACCTTCTTGCCATTTGCAATTGTATCACGATGAACTGTGGCCTTTTTTTCAAAATCTTTTAACATGAGGTCAATGCAATGTGCTGCACATGGTGTCTTATATAATTTATTTCTTTTTCCCATTAACATAGCTCCAGCAGCTTTGTAGTTTGTTGCATTGTCGGTCACGATCTGAACTACATTTTCCCCCTACTTCTTCCACTATCTGATCAATCATCTCGAATATCTTATCAACTATTTTTGATATACGCGAAGCATCAATCGACTTCAAGAAAATAATACATTTAGTGTTGTTTACTAAGAAGTTCAAGATTGTCCTTCTTCTTTTATCGGCCCATCCATCTCTCATAATTGTGCACCCTGTTTTTTTTCCAAATGAGTTTGTGTTCTTCAATGTTCTTTGTTGTCTCCTCCATTTTTTGTTTCAAATACTTGGTTCTGATTTTATGATATGAAGGTGGCTTAAATCAAAGACCATGCCTAGATACCATCTCAGACATTCTCTGGAATCCTTCACTTTTTGCCACATTAAATGCAATGACATTTTTTGTTGTAGAAGAAGGAAGCAATTTCTAGACACGCTTCTTCTCTCAAATTTTTCTTGAAAATATTACTAATTATGGCTTGGGTGCTCCTCTTCTTGGAAATATTTGTTGGTGTAGCATTTGAGTCATCCTATACAGGCCTTTTCCCTCTTACACATTCAACATTCGTATCATCATCAGATTTTTTATTGTGATTGACTTGTAATGCTTTAACAACATCCCACATCTGAACCTTCCCTTCATATGGTATAGACTTGCACACACAAACATTGACTTGTGTACCAGCCAAATTATGTTTCAACCTATAAACTCCTCCAATAAGTACTTTTGCATAGTAATTGCATTTTATTTTTCTCGTTCCTCCATCAACAGAAACTCCATGCTTCCATGCTATATCAGTTCTACCCGTCATATTACTTTGAACTTTGGGAGGTGAAGATGATGAGGCCCCAACAAAAGGAATTGATGAAGACATGGTGAATATTTTTTTGAAAATCTCTATTTGTAAGGAAGATGTATTGGAGTGCAAGGATGAAAAAGATGAGAAGAAAAAAATGATTTGATTTGAATTTATAGAGGAAATAGATGAAGAGAAGAAACTCAATCATCATATGATTAATCGTTATAGAAGAATTAGATGAAGAGGTATTGGAGTTTCAATGGTTTTGGAGGCTGGACAACTTTCACGATAATTGTTTTCCAGTTCTCAAAAAGCGTATTTAACATATTCCAAGTCCCAAAACCCTAAAAAAAAGAGCGTTGTCGTTAGGGTAAACTGGGACAGTTTTTGGGTCGGGTCAAAACGGATTTGAAATGGGTCAAAAGGTTCCAAAACAAACCCTAAAATAAATCGTTGGGATCTTACGATCGCACGCTTTCACGATCTTCCTTTGCACTTTCAGCGCTCCTTCCATTTTCACGATCTTTATGCCAATTAAAGCAGTGGTCGGTTGCCGGAGCGTAAGATCGTACGCTTTTGGGAGTTAAAGCGCGATTCTAAAAACCATGCGTGGAGCCTCATCATGGGAAGGTGTGGTATTTTACGCCTATTTATGCTAGTCCGAACTGTGATATAGACGAATAATGTGGGAAGACTTGAAGAGCATTAGCCATAACATGAGTGATCCTTGGCTTGTGGCTGGTAATTTCAATGATATCATGCATCAAGATGAAAAAGTAGGAGGAGCTCTCATTGCTTATAGTAGATGTGACAAATTCAAGAAAAGAATTGAATATTGTAGATTGATGGATATGAGAGTTGTGGGTCCAAAGTACATGCGGAGAGGGCCAATCTTTAATGGTGGGGAGGATTTATGAGCGTTTGGAATAGCCCTATGAAATGAAAAATGGAGATTACTCTACGATGATGGATATGTTAAAGTTCTACCAAGACTTAACTTCTCAGATCACCACCCTTTACTTATTCGAATGTTTGGGAATGTGCGAAAGGAACCCAACTTCAGGTTTGAGAGTGCCTGACTTTTAGAAGAGGATTACTATAATACGCTCATGATGAATTGGAAGGATAATCAACAAGGTGAGAACATAAAACAAGGTGTCAAGTCTTGGAAGCTGTGATCTTTCAAGCAAGTCATCAGACAGAAGAATGAGATTTTGAGGTGTCTTAAAGGTATTCAAAGGACCATTCAGGCTGGGAATAGAGTGGGAGGCCTTAGAAGACTGTAGATGAAAGCTCAAAATGAGATAAGTGAGATTCTTAAACAAGAATAACGAATGTGGTTCCAAAGGTCTATGGTGAAGTGGCTCATAGATGGGGATCATGACATTAAATACTATTATATCAAAAGAGTGAAACGCAGAAGGGGAAATAAAATTTTCATGATTGAAGACGAATATGGGTAGTGGATTGATGAAGAAAACCAGGTGAACCAATTATTCATCAATCACTACAAGAACCTGTTTGCCTTGCAGGATACTACCCATATATGGGAGCAAAGTAAACTTACTTACCCTAAAGTTGAGAACAAGATTATGGAAAAGCTTGGTAATGATGTGATTGATGATAAGGTTAAACATGCGGTTTTCTGTATGAACCCTTGGAAGGCATCTGGGCCAGATGGTTTTCCAGCAGACTTCTACCAAAAATCGTGGAATGTCGTAGGAAGGAATATGTGTGAGTTTGTCAAGGAATCTTGGCATAGCCCTAGTGGTTTATCCTTGATAAACCAGACAGACATTTGCCTTATTCCTAAGGTTAATCATCCTGAGCATGTAAACCATTTTAGGCTGATGTCTTTGTGAAATATGCTCTATAAGATTGTGAGAAAAATTATTGCGGAGAGACTGAAGAGCATATCCCTAAACTTGTCTCGCCATTTTAATTAGAGTTTGTCTCAGGTCGCAACATTCATGAGAATATAATTATTGCTCAAGAGATAGTGCACTGAATGAATAACTTGAAGGGGAGGAAGGGATAATTTGTGATCAAAGTGGATCTTTTAAAGGCTTATGATAAACTTAGTTAGGGCTTCATTTGGAGAACTCTGGTTGAGCTGGTAGATGGAAAACTATTTGAGCTGGTAGGAGAGTACCTAGGGGTTCGTATCTCATGTTTGCTGATGACCTTCTTTTATTTGGTGAAGTTACTCATACACAAATGAGTTGTATGATGAGCATTTTGAACAAATTTTGCAGTATGTTTGGACAACAAATAAACCAGGAAAAACTAGAATGTTTTATTCCAAGAATGTTCCAAGAAGCATGCGTGATAAGCTAGGAAGGATGTCGGGTTTTGGTGAAACAATCGCGCTTGGTAAATATTTAGGTGTTCCTCTTACTAGCAAGGCTCCTAGGAAATAGGAGTTTCACTACATTATTGACCAAGTGAATGCTAAGCTAGCTCCGAGGAAGGGAAGTCAACTTGATTTTGCAGGGAGAGTGACTTTTGACAATAGTATTATTGAAGTTATCACAACCTATCCTATGATGACATTTATCATCCCTAAGTCATGTATTGATGAAATTCACAAGATCCAATAGAGGTGCATATGGGGGGGGGGATAATAGCAGTAGCAGAAAGCATCATGACATCAAATAGGTTATTCTTACTAGTTCGAAGAGTGATGATAGTCTGGGGCTGCGTAAGCTTGACATTATGAACAAGGCGTGTATCTCCAAACTTGGTTGGAAGCTCCAAAATAATAATGGGGAGTTTTGGTGTGATGTTATTTGGGGTAAGTACGATCAAAATGATAACATAGGAGATACTTCGATAAAGCCGATGGACTTAAGCCTTTGGAAAAGTATTGCTAAAGTTTGGCCGGATATTAATAAATACAGTATGTGGAGTGTTGGAAATGGAAAGGATGTGGATGCATGGAATGATTTTTGGATTAATCTGAACGTTTGCATATCTGGCCTTCAAATTGATATCCCCATGCACATGCAGGATGCTAAAGTTGCCGATATTGCTAACGAAGATGTTGGTTGGAATTGGGAGGAACTGAGTCATTAGCTTCCAATGGATACTCTAACGGGTTTATGAAGTTATGCCTCATTCTTTCGATGCAGGCCAAAATGTTAGAGTTGGAGTTGGGAAAGATAGAAAATAGTTAAGTGTTGGAACCATGTACAAGCTTCTTGATGACTGTGGGGAAAGAATAAGCAACACCCCATGGAAAGAAATTTTGAAAATTCAAGCAACAGAACAAGTTCGATTCTTTATTTGGATTCTCCAACATGGTAGATTGCTCACTAATTGTAGGAAGCACCGAATGGGACTTGGAAGTGCAATGTGTTCCTTTTGTAATAACATTGAAGAAGGCGCCCTCCATGTTCTTCGGGATTGCCCGCGTGCAGTTGCGCTTTGGATGACAACTGTGAACACTAACAATTATTTTAGTTTTTTTACAGGTAACTTGAAAGATTGGATTTATTATAACATGAATGGTAACTTGGGGTGGAACACGGAGAAAGATTGGATAACTTTTTAGGCTACTGCATGCCATAGTATTTGAACGTGGCAAAATAAGGAGACTCATGATGGAAGTTTCAATCGACCTCCGTGCATGTTAAATCATATCAATAAATTGGTTCAAGACTATGAGCATGCAAAAACTACTGCAAATATCAGCTTCAAGTCCCATAAGAGCTTAAGTTACATAAAGTGGGAAGCACCTCCTATGGGTTGGGTCAAACTAAACATGGATGGAGTGAGAGATAAACATGATAATACAAGTTGTGATGGTATCATTAGAGGGAGTGAAAGAGAGTGGCTTCGAGGTGTCTCTAAATTTGTTGGCATTAGTAGTGTTTACATAGTTGAGCGTTGGGGTGTCTTGGAAGGCTTAAAGCTAGATGTGGTAATAGACTTTTGGAACATTATTTTGGAGGTGAATTCTCAACAAGTGGTCAATGAAATTATGAAAAACATTAATAGTAGTAACATGGGAAGACACTTGACCACAAGAATAAGAACTTTAATGCATCAAGATAGAGAGATTAAGATTCGTCACATCTATAGGGAAGCCAATATGTGTGCGGATGCGTTAGCTAGTTAAGGAAGATTGCAATCGACTCCTACGTGTATCTTAGAAGAGTGACCTTCATTTCTTAATCACATTATTGTTAGTGGTTTGTTTGAGAATGCTATTCCCATATTCTTTTCTTCTAGGCTTTGGCCCCCCTTTTTATAAAAGAAAGTAAACATCATTTTTACCGAGTGTAACATGAACTTCAAAAAATACAAACAAGAAGAAGAGATATAATATGTATATAACATCAACCAACTCCTAACTAAAAGCTAGTTTATAATTGCTTGGGAAAAACCCATACCTTATACGCTTTCCTATTCAACCGCATTTAAAAAGGTGACCACGAATAGGGGTGTTCAAAACCAAACCAACCCAATAGAAAACCGCAAACCAAACCAAACCAAACCAAAACCGCAAAAAACTGCATTTGGTTCGGATCCGTTTGGGTCGTTCTCTAACAAAACCGCACGGTTTGGTTTGGTTTGCGGTTTGTATTTTTCAAACCGAACTAAACCAAACCAAACCGCATTATGTTACAACTCAAATTTCAATTATCCCACATCCAATCCAAAACTCAAACTTAGTATGCCTTAACCTTACAATTAAAAACGATTTTCTCTTCCTCACACTTAGGATTTCAATTTCAACCTTCTTAAATCTCTCCCAGTAGTATCGCACATTCTTCTCATCTTCTTTACCATGTACGTTTCGCTTTTTCTACTCTAATATTTCATCTCTTATGTTCTTTCTTTTTTATCTTTTATGTTACTATTTTCTCTTCCAATTACGTTTTTATCGCACATTTCTTCTCAATCCCGTATCTCATATGTTCTTTTTTTCATCTTCTCTAATATCTCTTCTCATATGTTTTTTTATGTTTTATTATAATTTCTTTGATATTATTTTATTCTACTATTATATATATGCTTTTTATTCCATTTTTGTCTAATCTAATTTTGTGCATATTGAATGCGGAGTTTTTGTCTAAATATGATAAGTTTTAATGTTATTTAGTAATGTATGAATGACTAAATACAAAGTTACGTTGTTCTCTATAGGTGTATGTATGACTCAATAAAAATATTGTAAAAAACCGAACCAACCGAACCAATCCAAACCGCATTGGTTTGGTTTGGTTTGGTTTGGTTTTATTTTTAAAAGTCAACCGAACCAAACCGAACCGCATGCTTTTTTCTCTTGCGGTTCGGATGATTTTTATCGTCAAAACCGCCCAAACCGCACCGCGAACACCCCTAACCACGAACAAGATTTTTATCTTTTTCATACTTTCATATTCTAATTTGAGTTTGCGTGAATAATTTTCGCTACCTTAGCTCCTCGTCTTCCAATAGTTTCACTCTCGAAAATTTAGGAAAAAATATTGAAATACACTAAAAATACAAAATTTAGAAATTAGGTAGATGACACTTACTTCAAACTACTCTTGATGAGTGTTAAAATTTGGAAAGCATAATCTTACTATTTATTTTGAGAGAATTTGTAATTAGTTTGATCTCACCACCTTATTTATCATATAAATCGTCTCTTACATGCATCAACATACATTCACATGCATAAACATACATAAACAAAATGAAACAATTATGTCCCTTAGCGCAATTATTTCCTCATGTCAGTGAGATAACCTAAGCTAAACCTAATAACGATATACGCTTCTCCATGCTAGATCTACATAATTGTACTCCTTTGATCTTGTCTTCTTATTTTCTTCATTAAATTATATTATATAAAAGAATATCCGTTTTACATACGAGGAAGAGAGATGAGAAAATAAGTTACATAAAGAAGATAAAAAGAAAGGTATGATACGCAAGTCGTATTTAAAATACCCAAAAGAAAATAAAAGAAGATTAAGATCATAACCATTCACCACAAAAAATAATAAATACATTATAATAATTATTATTAAATTATATTAATTAAAGGGTAATGCTAACTTGTGCCATAGAGGTGCAAGTTAAGAAACTTTCTATAAGAAAGTTTGTATTGGAAAAAAAGTTAATTCTATATTTTTATTAAAATCAATGCTCAATTTCTAATACAACATTTTTTTATTTAGTTCTTAACTTGTCTATAAATAAATAAATTTAAATTAAATTTTGACAATTAATCACATTATAGAGACTTAATCAAAACATCTATGTCCAATTATAAACGTATACTAAATTATTTAAGTAAATAATAGTAATATCTTATTATTATGTTATTAAAATAGTAATATGTCTGGAACCTATCATCGGAGTATCCAATTATAACGAACTCTTCTTAGCCTTCATATATCAAGAATGAATCCTTAGTCCTTCTAAAGTACTTAAGGATATTCTTGACAGTAACCCAATAAGCATTAACGGGATCAGACTAGTACATACTCGTTGCACTTAAATCATATGAGACATTTGGTTGAGTACATAGCATGACATACATGATGAATCCCATTATAGATGCATATGAAATCTTATTCATGCAATCCCTTTCTTCCTTAGTTAAACGTCCGTTGTATATGACAACAGTTGGAAAAGACATTTAATGACAGTTGAACGTCCGTTGTTAGGTATCGTGTGGTTGTAAGTGTGTTATTTACAACCATCGTCTATTGCCCGTTGTAGTAAATTGGAAAGCGTGTTACCTATAACCATGATTGTATGAAACAACCGTTGTGAAATTATTTATAGGTCCTAGGTTCGATACTCAATAAATCCATTTTTGGTGTTTAGTATTCTAGATAGCGATCCTCCTATAACAACAGTTGTGTTAAGCAACCGTTGTGAAATTATTCGTTTTTTTTAAATATACATTTTCTTATTTTACAGAATTTCCCAATTTTTTAACTTGAACTTTTCTGAATCGTATCAAACTAGAAACAACAATACACCTATTTTTTAATCGTCTCGGAGCAAACATTGTATTACATCAAAGACAAAATAGCATTAAGAACCAAAAGTTGTATATTATATCAAAACCAAAATAACACAAAACAACCTACAATTTAGACAACATTACATCAAATAATAGTATCTTGTCTCTTGGTGTCTTGACTTTAAACACCTATAATTTCAAATATTAATGATTGTTAGTTAATAACCTTAGAAATTATAACATACAATAAATTATGAATAAAGATTGAAAAATACTTGTTAATTTTCCCATATGGATTCTTGATGATCGTTACGAATAGCATGCACATCATCTCTATCAAATTCTTCACATGAAATAGGCATTTGTCTTGTGTAAGAAGGAGTGGAAGGAATATTGTTAGATACCCAAAAGTGCTTATTTGAGCTATCAAATATGGGCATCTTTCACTCCATTTCCTTGCTAAAGTGTTCGAAACCACCTTTGTTTTTGATGAATTGCAATACAATGATACGCGATCTTGGTACCTTTGATTTGTGTGTTATTGTGCAGGAATTAGGCATGAAATAATAGAAAATGAAGGCACAAGAAAATGGCAAGGGACCAAGAAAAAGAATGCATTCATCAGCTTGCTCGCTAGGCGAGGGCTGTGGCGAAGAGCTCGCTAGGCGAGCTCCCAGCGAGTCCCCAGCGAAGAGCTTCAGTATTTTACAGTAGCAAACATCAACAAACTCGCTAGGCGAGCTGCCAGCGAAGGGTGTAGCGAACACGTCCAGACTTGGCCAAAAGCGCAGCCAGCACTCACTCGCTAGGCGAGCCATTAGCGAGCCCCCAGCGAGCAATTACAGTAGCAAAACCTCCTAAGCTCGCTGGAGCGAAGGGTGAAGCGTGTGCTTCGCCTAGCGAAGGTTTTGTTCGCCTAGCGAACATGCCAATCTGGCAAAGGTCATTTCTTTGGGCGCAGGTGCCACAGGTGCCTCATTTTGGGGCTCGCTAGGCGAGCCATTCTGCTCGCCTAGCGAGCATGACAGCTCAGTAGCAGCTCTATAAGTAGCAAGGGCTACTTTTTGGAGCCATACTTTTACACCTCCATACTTTTGTACTTTTTAGATATTTTCCAGCATTGCTCTAGAGATCTTTTGTGACCTAGAAATCATTTCTCTTCATCTCTTAACAATCTTTCACAAAAAGAAGGTGGATTCCCATCCAATCTCGATTATTCGACTCGGATGTTGATCAACCTTCTTCCGAAACTTGTTGACCAAGTGTCGCATCCGGAAAAACAACCGGCGGGCAAAAACAAAACAAACAGAGCCGCCACCGTGCGTTATTTATCCCAAAAGAGGGAAAGGAAACGCTCGAAGTAAACCTGGAAAAGACATGGTCTCGCGACCAAAGAGAGATGGGATCGGGAGTCGGTTATGCGAAGGGAAGGTATTAGCACCCCTACGCATCCGTCGTACTCGACGGGATCCACGCTCAAAAGAAATAGAATAAGGTTGCTCAACAATGCTCAAAAGAATGCACACTCACTGAAAAGAAACACAGATGGAATAAGAGGGGAAAGGGCTCGCTAGGATATCGCATCCTATGCCTACGTATCTCATCTAGAATGAGAATCAGAGCTACCGTAGTTCGGCTCACGCACGCCAAACAAAACCCACACAGGAAACCGACTGCCAATCGCTGGACTTATGTCAGACTCCACACAAACAGGCAAACATGGAAACCGAATGCCAATCGCTGGACTTACATCAGACTCCGAACCAACAAACACACACAGGAAACGAACTGCCAATCGCTGGACTTACGTCAGACTCCACACAAGCAAACACCAATAGGATACGGACTGCCAATCGCTGGTCTTACATCCATATCCTAACACCCACCAAAAGGTTAACAAACAAACAAGTTAATAGGGAGTATGGAACTCGAGCCTAATAATTGTCAAGCCAACACACACAAAAGAAAAAAGGGTTCCCGGAGAGATCTCGCACGATCTCCTGCCTACGTACCTCATCTGGTATGAGGATCAGGGCAACGTAGTTCCCCTTAACAGGGGAGAAACTTCTTCTAAACCAGAGACTGGGAAATGACAAACTAAAAGGGAGACTGACTCGAGCCTAATAGTTATCATGCAATCCACAATGGTTCTAGGTTGAGGTTTCTATCTAACTTACACAAGCAGCAAGCCATCCTAAACAGCATAAGCAAAGTCATACAAACACAAGAGCAAGCACACACACTATATACAAACAGATGGGCTCACACAAGGTTAGGCTGTGAAACACAAGCCAACTGGAATCGGGTGTAATTAGCTCTTAACCCTAACATTGAGAGTTAGGGTGAAGCATATGAAATGGGAAGTGAGGGTAAGACCCCACAACTCTTATCCCTGGCCTGGGAGAGCTTCAGACAAATGAAAGTGTGGGAGTTCAGAAAGTTGGAACTCTTCTCCACATGTGACTGACTCAACAAAGATCTTGGGTTAATATCCACAATGCATCAACACAAGGTGTGAGCAAAGTGGATGACACACTGAATAGTAGGACATGGATTACACATCTCTTTTATCTGTCAATTGCCTTATCAAAGGACTTTTCCTGCTTGGCACAAAAATAAACATTCACAAGCATTGCCTCTTAAGGAGGGCTTCAGACAGGTGCCTGCCCAAGTAACAAGACAGGTCTTCCAGACTACATGAAGCCAGAGAGTTATACCTATATGGTTAAGCAACCAAGCAAAAGCAAAGTTCAAAGTGAACTTAAGCAACTAATGTACTTGTGGAAACATCACACAAATCAGTTCAACTGTACAGACAAACAGACAACATGAATATCAAACAGTCAAACCCAATGAGCAAAGGCATAACCCAACAAGTCAAACTCAAATGAGTTAATAACCCTACAAAACACACAAGGTTAGTAGTCAAAAGTAAACATCAAAGGCTCAAGTGATAGAGCACCAACAACTTAGGAACTTGAATGCTCAACCTGAAATCAAAGCTCAAACATGAGAGGCAAACCACTAGGTCAAAGCCTAGGGTCAAAGATAGAGAAAAAATCCAAAACAGAACATGAAATTTGACATGAATCAACTTCAATCCATCAAGAACACCATCCAAAAAGTCTCATCTCAATATCAATTACCAAATCCATTTCATGAACCCAATATGGCAAGGTATGCAAGTTGTGATCACATTGAGACACCAGAATGAACAAATGCACAATAAATCAAAAATGCTTCAAATAATCTTGGCAAAATTCATGGGTAAACAGAACATACAACATGATCATCACA
The DNA here is from genome assembly GCF_024323335.1 of Lathyrus oleraceus. Classification (NCBI taxonomy): domain Eukaryota; kingdom Viridiplantae; phylum Streptophyta; class Magnoliopsida; order Fabales; family Fabaceae; genus Lathyrus; species Lathyrus oleraceus. Next base: position 28,038,120 of record NC_066579.1, read on the forward strand.
CAAAAAATTAGAGAATTTGGACAACATTAGGCATGGTAATCATATTGCATAAGTCAAGGTAAGTACCAACAAGCACATATGTGACACAACTTGGCACACCAACTTAGCACAATCCTAAAACAGAAATGGAACATGTTCAAAACCTCAAACCAAAGCCAAAACAACATTCAACATGTCTAGAATTAGTGTGCAAAATTTCACATCCATTGGATAAAGAACAAGCATTTCCCAATCAAATGAAGATCAAGGCAATTCAAAAGCTCTCATATGACTATCCAGAATGAAAAATCTCAATTAAATCAGAAATCAATCCAAAAATTCCACCAAAAATCATGAGCATTCACAACATCCATATCAAGCATCATACAAAAAATCAGGACCTTTGGAATTCATTTGGCATGGAAAATTCATCAATCAAGTTGAACATCACAAGGTGTGACACAAATTGTCACACCTAACTTAGAAAAATCATAAATCAGCAATGGCAATTGATAAAAATGCAAACTCAACACCAAAATGTCCAGCAAGATGTCTAGTTTCAACATGTAAAATTTCAGAAGCATTGGGTTAAAATCGAGCATTTCACAAATGAATAAGCAAGGCTATGTCAAGAATGGACACATGTACACAAACCCTAGGGCAAAACAAAATCCAGCCAAGCACAATTTGCAAAATAATATTCATAAAAAACTAGAGAGGATCAGTATCATCATGCAAAAAATCTCACAATTTTTGGATCATTATTTAATCATTTATGAATTTTGGAAGTTAAAGAAAAAATAAAAAAATGCATGAAGCCATGGCATATGAATATGTGAAGAAAATAAATGGAGCATATGAAGAAATGCTGAAGCCAAGGATCGAAGCATGTAGCAATTTGAATGTCCAGCGCGCCAGGCCAAAACGTCAGCGTTTCACTATGAAACCCTAAGCGCGCGCCATGCATCCATTCAAAAATCCGCAGGAAAGGCTATGCATTCCGCAGGTAACCGTATGCATGTTGCAACAAATTTCGCAGGAAACTCCACAAGAAAACTGGAAAATGCATGGATCTTGAAGAACACTATGAACACCTTCATCTAATTTCCAGAAATTCTCAAAACGCTCCAGAAATGCACATCAAGCATATCATTCAAATTATCATTCATCATATAACAAGATTCCATAATCATTTCATGACAAAACACATAAACATGCATGGATCGAAGGAATTAAAGTTCCACATCAGAACTTAAATCACATGGTTCTTCATGGATATAGCACCAAATCGCTCGATTCAAAGTGCAGAATCATCACCATTAAGAGATCTACAAGAATATAACAATAATTTGGAGAATTAAGGAATTCGAAAAAGTGACCTCTTGATGAGCAGCTTTGAATCCACGTGTTTCCAAGGCTTGGCAATACTTAGATCTTCTTCCAGTATGCTTAGGGATGTAAAGGATGATGCATTGGAAGCTTAAACGCTCTTGAATCAAGCCAAATCCTCAACTGCCATGGAAGCTTCAAGAGATGAACATGAGTTTGTATGTAATGAATTCCTCTGTTTCCACGTCCAAAGATGCTCAATAATAGCTCAGGATGATGAATCAACCAAGGAAAAGTGATTGTGATTGAAGAAATTTGGAGAAAAAAGTGAGAGAGAATTTTGAGATTTTGAGAATTCTAGATCTAGAATTGGGAATTGTGATGAATTCTGTTATGATTAAGCATTTATAGTCCAGGTTAATCATGATTAGGAAAAGGTTTAAGCAAATGCTAATGGAATTAGTGAATTATGAGGTGTTTTGGCAAAAATGAGTTTTCACCCTATGCATGAAAATGCATGGTGAATAGTGCACGAATTTCCACTTAATTTCACTCAAAAATATGTTTTGGAACCAATGGTGATGGTCACATGTGCAAATGATGTACAAAATTTAAATTCCAATTTTTCCCTCCAAAAATGCAAGAATTATCAAATGTTCATGTGAATGTAACTCATGCCATGTAATGCAAGATTTGGAAATTATATGTCAAAACAAGAACAATGCAAAAAGAGCCACTTGATTTGGAGTTTTGGTTGAGAAGTTATGCCCATTTGAAGTTCAATGTTCACTTGGCCAAGTTTTGATCATATCTCCTTAACCACACATGAGAAATTGATGATCTTGGACTTTTTGGAAATGGAAGAGAAATATCTACAACTTTCAGGTTCAACAAAATTGCATTTGAAGCTTTCTTAATGATGTAATCTTGAGTTGAAAACCTCTCCATTTTTGGCAAATTCAAATTACAAGTCACTTTCTATTTTTGGAAAGTTTTGTCCTGACTTTAAATTCTTCAATGCTGATGTTTGAAATGTCAAATGAGACTTGTTTGAACATGAATGAAGTATTTCTAATCACTTCCCACCTCCAAATCCAACAGTTGACTTGGCAGTTGACTTTTGCAATTGATAGATGACTTGGTCCTGCACAGATGATTTTGAACCTCAATCTCTTGATGAAATGGCTCAAAAATGAAACCCTAGCTTATACAAGCTCAAAAAAACCACATGATGATCTCCATCTCAATAAAAACCTCATCTCCTTAAAAAAACCCTGATTGGTATAATGCAACTGATTAGGGTTGACCAGAGGTCAAAACCCTAATCCCAAGGAGCTTGACCAGGCATAATGAACCTCTTGGTGATGATAAGACCATGATGATGGTGATGTACAATTCCAACCAAGATAATACTCAACCTCCTTGAGGAACCAAGAAACCCTAATTGAAGCACAAACCTCAGATGATTGGTGATCAATTCAGGAAACCCTCAGGCTTGAATCTTTTAACCTCTCTATCTTCTGAGAAAGACCTAGGAGGAGAACTTGCTCATTGTTTCCATATGATATGCAAAGATGTAATGCCTAATGTCCTATATAATGAAATGCAATATGCAAAGCTAGTCCCAAAAGAGGAGGGCAAATTTTGAGGTGTTACACCAAGCTACCATGAAAATGAGTAGCTAAGTTCTTCATTTTGTCAAGGTTAGATGTAGATGATCATTAGCTTTGTGTGTAAATGGGATGATCTTCATTTGTAAACTCTTTAATGGTGAATATATGGTGAAAACTTTGTGCTTATTGAAAACTCTTTATGTTGGTTTATGATCGAGAGATGTTTACCAACTCTTTACCTAGGTTTTCATCCAATCTTGTTTGTTAGCTAGAGATAGTAATGAATGATTTTGTTCACCATAAGGTTGAACCAAAAAGTTGTCATTTTGATAGATTGTGTTAGAGTTAAACAATGGATCAAAATGGGAAAACTCACAATGTGTGTTAGAGATAAACACATTGGGAGGACTTTGTGAAATAGTTTATCATCTAAAGGAGTTTATAAGTTTTGTTGATCGAACATATACATGCAAAGTGATCGTCGAACCCTAACTTTGGCAATATTTCTCAAATATTAAAACCAAAACTTTTACCGCATTTTCTCACACTTTTATGCAAGATACCGTGACTAAAACCAAAACCCCTTTGTTACTACGAGTTAAGAATTAAAACAACTGTCGAACGGCGGAGATATCTCACAATCCCTGTGGAGACGATAACAAAAACCCGACACTTAAAATTACAATCAACAAAATGGCGCTGTTGCCGGGGATTGTGAATTGATATTGCGAGCATCGCAATAGTTGCTTAATTTTTAGCTTTCGAATTTTTGACTTGTGCTTGTAATTTGTTTGTTTTAGTGTGCAGCTTTCATTTTATGCGAGGGCAGATTCCTGTGGACGAACTTCTTTTTGATCCTGAGATCGAAAGAACCGCAAGGAGGCTGAATAGCAAAACGAGACGAAGGAGGCAACAGGCTAGACAACGACAAGAACAAGGAGAAAGTTCTTCTACCACACATCCACCACCGTTCATACCAATCATGGAACCACCACCACCGCCCATTTCCACTTCATGTGTAAACAGTCCAAGGAATACTGCTCAGTTTGCCAACCACACGGGAAGGCAAGCCGAGATGAAAACGGGAACTCTTAATTTACTATATGGAAGTCCATTCACCGGAATGGACCATGAAGATCCCTTTGCTTTTCTCACAAAATTTTACGAGATAGCATTGGCGGCCGGAGTGGATCAAGCTCAAGAGCTACCCTTGTTCAGAAGATTATTTCCCCACGCTTTGCTCGGCAAAGCAAAAGATTGGTACTTAGATCAAACACCAACCATCATGACAGACTGGAACGTGTTGGAAGAGAAGTTCATCGAAAGATTTTTCTCCCATAACCGGTTCATGGAATCCAAGACGGCCATCTCAGTGTTTTCACAAGGAACCAATGAATCATTAAATGAGGCGTGGAAAAGATTCAAATCCATGCTTTGGAAATGTAAAGGGCATGGTTTTGATGAGTTGACTCAAATCCATATTTTCAAAAATGGACTTCAACCAAATTGCAAGACGTTGTTGGATGCTACCTCGGGTGGGTCTTTATTGTCTAAAAGCGCCGAAGAAGCTACAAATATCATAAATCGAATGGCTCTAAATGATCTTCAGAGTCAAAGTAGAGGCAACTCTTTGAAGAAGCCGGGAGTGCTTGAACTTGGGACGAACGATGCCATCCTTGCCCAAAACAAACTCATCTCACAACAAGTGGAACTCTTAACGCAGCAAATAAAAGAGTTGAGAGAACCTTCAAAAGCTAAACAAATAGCTTGTTGTGAGCTTTGCAAAGGTGAGCATGACACCGGATTTTGTCCACCTCCCGGGTTCGAAGAAGTAAACTACATGGCAAACCAACGGGACTACCAACCGAGACAATAACAACAACAACCTTATCAACCACACCCTCAAAATCAACAACAATTCCAAGGGAATCAAGGGTTCCAACCTAGGAGTAACTATTACCATAACCAAGGTTATGGGGGTGGTTCTTCTAGCCGTCAAAACCCTCCCCAAAATCCTTATCAACCTCAACAACCGTCGGTCGTAACTTCAAAGTTGGAAGAGACATTGACACAATTTATGCAAATGTCAATGGCTAATCAAAAGAGCAACGACGCGGCTATAAAAAATCTCGAGACTCAAGTTAGGCAACTTGCTAAGCAACTAGCGGAACAACAACCCGGTCCTTCCTTTTCGGCGAACACGCAAACAAATCCTAAGGAGCATTGTAAGGCGATCACGACAAGAAGTGGGAGGGAGTTGATTAGTGAGAATAAAAAAAGAGATGATATTGAACAAAGAGAGGAAACGAAGAAAAATGAGGAGGAAATATTGGAGGATAATATTGATGGTGAAGTGGGGGAGTGGAGTGGGGGAGTGGAGTGAGGAAGAAGTTGAAAAGAATGAAAAGAATGGTGAAGTTGAAAAGAAAGAAAGTGTGGAAATTGAGAAAAATACGAGTGATGAAGTAATGGGGGAGGAAGTGAAAAAGAAAAGAGCGAGAAGTTCTAGAGTTGCTAAGGGAAAGGAGGTAGTGAGCGCTACTCCAATCCAAAACCTTCCTTATCCTCATGCTCCGTCCAAAAGGGAGAATGAACGGCATTACGCCCGGTTCATGGATATTTTTAAACAACTGCAAATCAACATTCCGTTTGCCAAAGCCTTGGAGCAAATGCCCAAGTATGCCAAATTCATGAAGGACATACTTACAAAAAAGCGGAGGTATACGGAACCGGAGACCATCGTCCTAGATGCGAGCTGTAGTGCAATTATTCAAAGGACGCTTCCGAAAAAAGAGGTTGATCCGGGACGAGTTACTTTGCCGGTTAAAATTGGTGATATCTATGTCGGGAAAGGACTAATTGATTTGGGGTCAAGCATTAATCTTATACCTTTGTCTATTATAAAGAGGCTTGGCAACATTGAAATTAAGTCCATCCAGATGACGTTGCAATTGACGGATAAGTCGACCACCCATCCTCATGGCGTAGCCCAAGATGTTTTGGTTAAAGTCGACAAATTCTTTTTCCCGGTCGATTTTATTGTTATTGATATGGAAGAAGATGATGATGCTCCGCTCATTCTGGGCCGATCGTTCATGAAAACCGCGCGCATGATGATAGACGTTGATGACGGTTTGATGAAGGTGAGAGTCCAAAATGAAGAAGTTACTTTCGATCTATTCGAAGCAATGAAGCATTCAAAATATAGAAGTGATAGCTTTCGCATCGATGTGATCGAAGAGGCAATTTTGGAGGTTTCTAAGCATATTCATGAGATATCTCCTATGGAGTTAGCTCTTGACGACTCATTTGAAGTTTTCACAACTGAAGAAGAGCAAGCTCTTGATGAATGCTTAAGGGAACTTGATGGTTTAAACGAGCTACATGAAGGAGAATTGCCATCCAAGGCGCAGCGGAATTTATAAATTTCTCCATTAGTGATCCTTACGAATGAGCATGATCAGTGATAGAATCGTTACCTCTTGTGGCGATTCAAACCTTTGGTGCAGATCTCTGATAATGATCGGATCCTTTGAAGCAAATCCACGGGGCGATCACGAACGTTGAATGATGACAACGTCTCTACTCAGTCCACACGAACGGATTCCTTCAATCGCAGTGCTAGCTGTTATGAATGAAGGCTTTGAGTGAGAGGAAGAGGGAAACAAAATTCCAAGTCTCTACTTGAATTTCTGTCTGAGTGGAATGGAGTGACAATGCTTCTACCCAAGGGGTTCTATTTATAGAACCACTTGTGTGGGCTTCAAGCCAAAAAGCCCACTTAAGTGCATTTTGGCCCATATCTCATAATATGCCAAAATCACTTAAGTATTTGGTACCTTACCATATTTCGTCTCCCACTTAAGTGCACCGTACCTTACGGTGTTCCTTAATTATTCTATCTCTCATCAATCCGTCCTTTGTGTGTGACCCTATAGGTTTTCGCGACGTTGGCAATTATATTAAATCACACATTTAACATAATAAACAGTGAGCGGTATCTAGCAACACATCATTGCTACCCAAGTCACGAAAATGTCATGTGATCTGACAAAACCTCCTGTGATAATAATTATGTGTATAATTACCCCTTTGCCCTTATGTCTATATTGAACACAAGGTATAGACCGTGTCACCCTTGTCCAGTTCAATATTGGGCCCATAGACATTTATCCTGTTACGCAGGATTGGCAAATTCCATCTAGGACACTCATGTCCCTCAGCATGCTTCATGGAGTATCCATCAACTGTCTTTATGGTCATCCAGTTACGGATAACGTTGGATCAGTAATAAAGCACTCAACTCTACATCTAGGATCCATAGTGGTTTCAGGTCGAAGAGTGGTATACACTATTATCACCATGAGAATAACTTATGACACTTTACATAACTTTCTATATAGTATTCTCATAGCGGGTCAATCCGGTATAAATATTACTCCTAATATTCATACCTATGTTTAAGACTTGATAACTCTTTATCCATGATCCATGAGATGTGATCATCAGTCTACAAACATAATAGTCTTAATGCTTTAATGTTATCCCACTTCACATTAAAGCTCGACTACGGATACTTTAAGAATAGTGTCCTTATGTTTAATGTGTTCTCATGATTAAGTCACACTTAATACATTAAACGGACTATCTATTCTAGGGACTTTATTAATCAACCATAATAAAGAAAATGCCTTTTATTATTAATAAATAATTCGATACAAGTACCAAAAGTATTGGCCTCTAGGGCTTACACCAACACTACAACCGTGGGAAGTTGAGGAGGAAGACTTGAAGAAGGAGGTTAATGACGAAAAAGCGCCTATTGAATTGAAAATGTTACCTTCTACTTTGAAGTATGTATTCCTAGATGAGACCGAAGCAAAGCCGGTCATCATAAGCAACCTTTTGTCAAATGATGAAGAATCCCGTTTGATCAATGTGCTAAAAAAAATCAAGAAGCCATGGGTTGGACTCTTTCCGATCTCAAAGGAATTAGTCCTTCCTATTGCATGCACAAGATCTTAATGGAAGAGGATTTTAAGCCGGTAGCTCAACCACAACGCCGCTTAAATCCTACTATGAAGGAGGTTGTTAGAAAGGAAGTTGTCAAGCTGTTGGATGCGGGAATGATTTACCCGATTTCCGATAGTCCATGGGTTAGTCCTGTGCATGTGGTTCCGAAGAAAGGTGGAATTACCGTGATCCGAAATGACAAGGATGAGTTGATCCCTACTAAAGTTGCAACGGGGTGGCGAATGTGTATTGATTATAGGCGGTTGAATACCGCAACTCGAAAAGATCATTTTCCACTCCCGTTCATGGATCAAATGCTCGAAAGACTCTCGGGGCAACAATACTATTGTTTCTTGGATGGCTATTCCGGGTATAACCAAATTGCGGTTGACCCGGCCGATCATGAAAAGACGGCTTTCACATGTCCGTTTGGAGTTTTCGCATACCGAAAAATGCCCTTTGGGTTGTGCAATGCACCAGCGACTTTCCAAAGATGTGTGCAAGCCATTTTTGCCGACCTTATTGAGAAAACAATGGAAGTCTTCATGGATGACTTCTCGGTATTTGGTGGTTCCTTTAGTCTATGCTTGACAAACTTGAAAACGGTGCTTGAAAGATGTGTGAAGACCAATCTTGTGCTTAATTGGGAGAAGTGCCACTTCATGGTGACCGAGGGGATAGTGCTTGGCCATAAAGTCTCTTCAAGAGGGCTTGAAGTTGATCGTGCTAAGGTTGAAGTGATTGAAAAGTTACCGCCTCCGGTGAATGTGAAGGGAATCCGAAGCTTTTTGGGGCACGCCGGGTTCTATCGGCGCTTTATCAAAGACTTCTCAAAGGTAGCTAAGCCTTTGAGTAATTTGCTAGCTAAAGACCAGGTATTTCTCTTAACCGATAAATGTTTGCAAGCTTTTGAAACTTTGAAAGAAAAATTGGCTACCGCTCCAATTATAGTCGCTCCAAATTGGAATTTAAATTTTGAGCTAATGTGTGATGCAAGCGACTATGCAATCGGAGCGGTATTAGGCCAAAGAAAAGAGAAAAAATTTCATGCGATACATTACGCAAGTAAAGTTCTTAATGAGGCTCAAATCAACTATGCCACCACTGAAAAAGAATTACTTGCGATAGTTTATGCGCTTGAAAAGTTTAGGTCTTATCTTATAGGGTCTAAAGTCGTAGTGTATACCGACCACTCGACGATTAAATATTTGCTCACCAAACCGGATTCGAAGCAAAGGCTCATCCGTTGGATCCTCTTGTTGCAAGAATTTGATGTTGAAATCAAAGACAAGAAAGGATCGGAAAATTTGGTGGTGGATCATTTATCTCGCTTAGTTAATGTGGAGGTTACAGCTTCAGAGAAGGAAATCCGGGAAGAGTTTTCTGATGAAAAACTTTTCAAAATTCAAGTTAGGCCGTGGTTTGCAGACTTTGCGAACCACAAGGCTAGTGGTTTTGTGCCTCCCGACCTAACTTCGAACCAAAAAAGGAAGTTTCTTTCGGATGCTAAGTATTATGTATGGGATGACCCGTACTTGTTTAAGTTGGGTAGTGATAACCTTTTAAGGAGATGCGTTACTGGCGATGAAGCGCAGAGCATCCTTTGGCATTGTCACAACTCGCCTTACGGCGGACACTATAATGGGGTGAGAACGGCCACTAAAATCCTTCAGTCAGGATTTTATTGGCCCACTATTTTCAAAGACGCACATACCCATGCACAAAGTTGTGATAGTTGCCAGAGAAGCGGTGGGATTGGTAAGAGAGACGAGATGCCTCTCCAAAACATCCAAGAGGTCGAAGTATTTGATTGTTGGGGCATCGATTTTGTGGGACCATTCCCACCCTCTTATGGTAACGAGTATATGCTTGTCGCAGTTGATTACGTTTCTAAGTGGGTTGAGGCGATCGCCTCACCTCGGGCGGATGCGAAAACGGTAATAAATTTTTTGAAGAAAAACATATTTTCCCGTTTCGGAATCCCCCGAGTGTTGATAAGTGACGGAGGGTCACACTTTTGTAATGCACCGTTGGAAAGCATTTTAAAACATTACGGTGTATCACACAGAGTGGCAACTCCGTATCACCCACAGGCTAATGGGCAAGCCGAGGTCTCTAATCGTGAGATTAAGAGAATTCTCGAAAAAACTTTGTCAAATTCGAAAAAAGAGTGGTCACAAAAATTGGATGAAGCGTTATGGGCATACCGTACCGCCTTTAAAGCTCCAATTGGGCTCACTCCTTTTCAATTGGTGTTTGGTAAAACTTGCCATTTGCCGGTCGAATTGGAGCACAAAGCCTTGTGGGATCTGAAATTTTTAAATTTTGAAAAGCATTTGGCAGGTGAGAAAAGGAAGGTGCAACTGCTTGAGTTGGAAGAGATGCACAATGCCGCATATCACTCAAGTTGGTTGTACAAAGAGAAGGTAAAAAAATATCATGACAAAAAGCTTCGAAAGAAAGAATTTGTGCCTGGACAGTTGGTCCTATTGTTCAATTCCAGGTTGAAGTTATTCCCCGGAAAGTTGAAATCAAAATGGTCCGGGCCATTTCGGGTCAAAGAAGTGAAGGAGTACGGAGCTATTGTCATTGAGGACATGGAAAAGAAGGAGAGTTGGACCGTTAATGGCCAACGTTTGAAGGTTTATCTTGGCGGTCATGTGGATCGCGAGAGCTGTGCTATTCCTTTGGATGCTCCTCTGTGAGCATCGCACCGTCGAGCTTATCTGACGTTAAACAAGCGCTTGTTGGGAGGCACCCCAACATTGTAAGTATTTACAGTTTTTCTGTGGTGTCATATTGAGATTCCAATTGTTAAAACCTTGCTGAATGTACCAGGAATGCTGTTTTTGAAAAGGCAAATGTTGTCATGCTTGCTTGATGCTTGCTAGGCGACGCAGTAGCGAGCGGATTCGCTAGCTGCTCGCTAGGCGAAGCAGCAGCGAGCGCTGCGTGGCAGCACTCATTTAATTATCAGCAGGTCACTCTTTTGGGCCCAAATGCACTTTTCTTTTTACAACTCTGAACTGAAGCACTAACACAACTCTCACAAACACTCTCTCACTTTTCATCTCACTCACAAACAACTCTCACAAACACTCAAACCCTAAACTGAAGCATTGCAAACCTCATTGCACTTCAAATTCAATCAATCTCTTTCACTAAGGTTTGCCCTAATTCCATTTCTTTATGTTTGAACTTTGTAAATTTCTGATTTGCATGTCATTTAGGGTGAATTTGGGGGAATGGTATATTAGGTTTTGCATGTGGGTGTAGATTTGCATGTACATTATAACGATGCTTTTCTTGATAGATCATTTTGTTCTGAAATAGACACCATGAGAACTTGGGTTTTGCCAAAATTTCACTGTAAACATTGCAGAACCCAAAAACCCGTAAGATTCGCTAGCAACTCGCTAGGCGAATCAGTGGCGAGCTTTCGCTGCCACTACGCTAGGCGAACCTGTAGCGAAGCTTCGCTAGGTTCTCGCTAGGCGAAGCAGCAGCGAGCATGACAGTAGTTGGAATTCTGGTTTTGCTTTCTAATCTGTTTTGTGTTTGTGTTGTTTCCTCTCTATGTCTGTGCAGATGGAATCCAGATCCGGAGCTTCGAAAAAGAGAAAGGGAGGGAACACTTCCCGTCCCGTACCAATACAATTCGACACCGACAAATTTGTCGGGCCAAAGCAAGCCGCAAGATATATTGCTTTGGAAAAGCGAAAGATTTTGCCGGAAAAGAGATTTTTAATCAACCCTGAAGGCACGAACTGAACATTCGTCGGGTTGATTAACAACAAAAAGTGGGATCGGTTAATATCCCCCCTGGAGCATTACGATATCGCAACAGTGCGTGAGTTCTACGCGAACGCACTGCTGAACGATAACGAGCCATTCACATGGACGTCTAGAGTGTCCGGCCGTCCTGTTGCGTTCGATCGGGATGCAATTAACCGTGTCCTGGGTGAACCGCTCCATCTGGGAGCCGAGGAGAGAGACACCTACCACCAAGATTTAAGGCTTCACCGGGGTACTGATGCGATCTCTGCTGCCCTGCTTCTGAGAGGGAAATCAGTTGAGCTGAACCCATCTGGGGTTCCCATGAGATACCATAGGGAGGACATGACTCCCTTGGCTCAACTGATTCTTTTGTTGGTTCTTACAAACATCGCACCCAAGTCTCATACTTCTACCATGCCGATCCCAGTGGCACACTTGGTACACAACATCCTCACGAACGTCCAGATTGATGTGGCGAGGATTATTGCTTTTGAGCTGAAGTCCGTGATTGAAAGCGGGCTAAAGTCGGGGGCACGAGTGAATTGTCCCCTGGCTTTCCCTTGCCTAATCATGGCTTTGTGCCTGCAAGCGAGGGTGAGGCTACCCTCTAGGGGTCAAGTAAGGATCCCGCCACCCATTGATGACCGGTACGTGGCCAAGTATTGCAAACCGAAGAATATAAGAAGTAGTTCAGCTGCTGAGGTTACCGGGGCTTCTGATGGTCCTGGTACTTCTACTCTAGGATCCGATCCTTTCCAGCAGGCTGTCTGCAACTACAACTGAGACTGGATGGCGGCAACTCAGCGCGCCATGCTCGATATGCACGATTCTATGCAGCTGTTACAGCTGCAGATGCGCGACCCCTCCGGAGAGCATTCTATGATGACACGTGAGCAGTTTCTGCAGCACGCGAGCTGGCCTGTGGACATGCCTGTGTTTGGAGAGGGGGCGGGTGCTGGTGCTGCTGCTGCTGCTGCTGATGATGATGATGATGAGGCTACCGGTTCTGAAGCCGGTACTGATGAGGGTTATGAGTCCGTGGAGGGCTAAGTTATTTTATTTTTCATATTATGTTTTATTTCTATTGTATTTTCAGACTTGTGTATTTTGATGTTGGTTATGTACTTTTGGGGTGTTTTGTCCCCCATGAACAATTTTAATTTTTGAAGTAATGTATTATTTATGTTTTAAATTTCTTTTGTTTTAATAAAATTTTGGTTGGTTGAGTGTCAAACCTTCTAGATTGGTTGCTCCTCAAAGAAGTATCCAATGAAGGTGCATCCGAGCTTGGATGGCAATGATAAAAATAAACAAGTGAATAATGCTAAGGTACATGGTTACCTCCGGCTATAATTTTAGAATGCATTAAGAACTTTACTCTTTTTTGTAATTGAATATTGTATTTTTGCAACACAATTGAATGAATGTTTCATCTAGGACTTAAAACCACAAATTGTGAGGAAACCTCCATTGTACACTTAAATGCTGGATTCTAATAAGCTTTGTTGATTCATTTGATTCATGCTTTGTCTTTTATTATTGTGAATATGTGGAAGCAATTAGAAATGATCAAGGCACTTGTTTTCTATCGAGCACAACCAGTTCCAAATACAACTTACCTGTGAGCAGAGAGAGTATTCGTTAACCCCTTTGAGCTTAAACAGTTGAATCTCAGCTTGAAATAAAGCGAGATTTCAAAAATCTTTTTTTTCACAACCCGGAAAATTTTGATAATTGTTCTTTTGCCGTAAAAAGTCAAGAGCATTCACTTAGGGTGAGTAAGAAATAAGTTGGGGAGAACGAAAATGAGAATCGGTAAGTGCCACAACTCTTGAAAAACCGAGCAAGCATAAAAATATATATATATATATATATATATATATATATATATATATATATATATATATATATATATATATATATATATATATATATATATATATATATATATATATATATATATATATATATATATATATATAGAAAAGAGAAACATCTGTTTTGTAAATATGATGTGAAAGAAAAGAAAAAATAGAGAAAATGAAAATGAATGCTTGCTTGGAAGAAAAATAGTGAAAAACAAAAATTGAGTGGTGAAATAAGAGTTGTAAAGGTTTCAAATGAGAAATAAATGGAACGAAGTTGAGATGTGTGAATAATGTACAGTGAATGTCTCTTTTGCATCGGCAATTTCGTTTTCAATGGCCTTAGAAATGACCCTTGTTTGTTAACCTAACCAAGCTTCAACCGAAAAGTCCTTAGTGATCTTCGTGCTTCCACATTACCATTTATAATTGTTAGACATTGTATGAATTGAATTGATTTCTTCATTGTTTATTGGAGAGTGAGATTATTCTCGCGGTTGCAAACGCGTAATTTCTTCAATCCTTATTCGAAGAGGAGAGATAGGGTGATTCATTCAAGATAATATTGTTGTAGATAGATACATATTTCGCATTGCTACTAAGTTTTAGTTCTTGTGTATTATTTTATTCTAACCGTTGGAAATTTGTATCTGCTGATTCGCTTGTGTTTGAGCCGTTTTATCCGATTTCGGAGAAACCTTTTTCTTAATGCAAATCCCCTTGTCCTTCAAGAGGCATACTTTGCTTGAGGACAAGCAAGAATCTAGTTGGGGAGAGTTGTTAGATACCCAAAAGTGCTTATTTGAGCTATCAAATATGGGCATCTTTCACTCCATTTCCTTGCTAAAGTGTTCGAAACCACCTTTGTTTTTGATGAATTGCAATACAATGATACGCGATCTTGGTACCTTTGATTTGTGTGTTATTGTGCAGGAATTAGGCATGAAATAATAGAAAATGAAGGCACAAGAAAATGGCAAGGGACCAAGAAAAAGAATGCATTCATCAGCTTGCTCGCTAGGCGAGGGCTGTGGCGAAGAGCTCGCTAGGCGAGCTCCCCAGCGAAGAGCTCCAGTATTTAACAGTAGCAAACATCAACAAACTCGCTAGGCGAGCTGCCAGCGAAGGGTGTAGCGAACACGTCCAGACTTGTCCAAGAGCGCAGCCAACACTCACTCGCTAGGCGAGCCATTAGCGAGCCCCCAGCGAGCAATTACAGTAGCAAAACCTCCTAAGCTCGCTTGAGCGAAGGGTGAAGCGTGTGCTTCGCCTAGCGAAGGTTTTGTTCGCCTAGCGAACATGCCAATCTGGCAAAGGTCATTTCTTTGGGCGCAGGTGCCACAGGTGCCTCATTTTGGGGCTCGCTAGGCGAGCCATTCTGCTCGCCTAGCGAGCATGACAGCTCAGTAGCAGCTCTATAAGTAGCAAGGGCTACTTTTTGGAGTCATACTTTTACACCTCCATACTTTTGTACTTTTTAGATATTTTCCAGCATTGCTCTAGAGATCTTTTGTGACCTAGAAATCATTTCTCTTCATCTCTTAACAATCTTTCACAAAAAGAAGGTGGATTCCCATCCAATCTCGATTATTCGACTCGGATGTTGATCAACCTTCTTCCGAAACTTGTTGACCAAGCTACCATGAAAATGAGTAGCTAAGTTCTTCGTTTTGTCAAGGTTAGATGTAGATGATCATTAGCTTTGTGTGTAAATGGGATGATCTTCATTTGTAAACTCTTTAATGGTGAATATATGGTGAAAACTTTGTTCTTATTGAAAACTCTTTGTGTTGGTTTATGATCGAGAGATGTTTACCAACTCTTTACCTAGGTTTTCATCCAATCTTGTTTGTTAGCTAGAGATAGTAATGAATGATTTTGTTCACCATAAGGTTGAACCAAAAAGTTGTCATTTTGATAGATTGTGTTAGAGATAAACAATGGATCAAAATGGGAAAACTCACAATGTGTGTTAGAGATAAACACATTGGGAGGACTTTGTGAAATAGTTTATCATCTAAAGGAGTTTATAAGTTTTGTTGATCGAACATATACATGCAAAGTGATCGTCGAACCCTAACTTTGGCAATATTTCTCAAATATTAAAACCAAAACTTTTACCGCATTTTCTCACACTTTTATGCAAGATACCGTGACTAAAACCAAAACCCCTTTGTTACTACGAGTTAAGAATTAAAACAACTGTCGAACGGCGGCGATATCTCACAATCCCTGTGGAGACGATAACAAAAACCCGACACTTAAAATTACAATCAACAAATATCGAAATTTTCATCACTATGAGGAACGTATTTTCCTTGGAGAACAAGTAGTCATCTCCTCGATAAGTACAAAGGGTCTGTCACATAAAAGACTTGTTTTGCTTGAGTAGCCATGATGAATGATTCAGTCATATAAGTTGCCTTGCTAAGGTCAACCCATGTGAATCCTAACTCATCAGTTTGTATACTATTATTATTGAGAATCCACTTGCATTTAAATAAAGGCACTTTGAAAGTAACATAATCAATTTCCAAAATCTCCTTAGTGACACCATATAACGCTTTGAATAGCCATATGTATCGAGCGTCAATATACATATGAGACTTATTTTCAAAGAGAGTACATGCTACTAGATGTAGCATGTACACCCTAGCGACAACCCCTTACATTTGTGCCTCTACAAGCTCGTCGTACCTATCCCGAAGCCAAGACATCCGGAGGTGAACTCCCCTATTAAAATCAAACTCCTTTAACACGGCCACCTCAATAACTCCCAAATCCCAGACAACCACCATACATGCAAGGTTTTGGCTAATACCAGGAGCCATGAAGAATCTATCGACGATGGGGAGATGGAACAATGAGGATACATCATCCAGAGCGATAGTCATCTCCCCAAATGGAAGATGTCTTCTTATGCCATCGCTCAACAAAAGCAGTAAGAAGTAAAGCGTCGAGCATGGTGAGTGAGTAGCCGGTAAATGAGAGGATACCAAAATCATGTACAGTTTGCCTGACATGCTCAAGCATCGGAGTCTTAGGGAAGTTCTTCATCTCGACCCGTGGGATGTCACATTCAGTGGGAGACAGTCCTATAACAACCAAATTAAAAAAAATTATCAGTTAGCTTTCAACATATCATGGAACAATAATAAATAAATTAAAGTTAAACATAAAATATATATACCTCTCCCTGCCATAATCGGTATGCCACATGGTCAACATACTCGGTAAGCATGGATCAGTCAATGGGTCCTCCTGAGAACTCTCCATTAGTGTGCACAAACAGCTCCGTCGAAGCAAGAGTTGTAACATTTGTATCAGCAATAGCAGAAGGGACTGAATCTATGGCAGCCACCTCATCAGCAATAGGATCATCTGGCTGGACCACCTCATCCGCAACAAGGGCATTTGACTGGACCACCTCATCAACAACATGTATCATATCTGTCTCGGCCGTTGGGTCATGAACAACCTGAACTTGCATCTCCTGAGCATGAACAACGTCAACATCATCTCTAGGTTACTCGTCTAATCTCACCGCTCGACATCGGGTGCTACAGGTGCGCGAAACCGCCCCTGCTCAGTCAACCGTTTCCAGTGTGAATCGGTTGGAACGACTCATTTAGTCCGTAATTGAAAAAACTCCACCTCAACAGCCATAATCTGGACTGTCGCTCTATCTGTGGCCCTGCCTGCAATAATGTTGTTCTTTCCCCTGTATTTCATTGAAAAAACAAAACAAAAACATAATATCAGTTAACTGTTGACAATTTTGAAATTTTCCATATATCATCGGAAATTCTAAAATTTTCTTAAAAAATCCAAAAAAATTGAATTGTCAAAAATTCAAAATTTTTTGATTAAATGTTATAAAAAAAACAAGAATTTTAAAATTTCTGAAAAAAAATTCATAAAAATACCGGAATTTTAGAAACTAAATTCAAAGGATTCTCATTAAAAATAATTGAAATTTCTTAAAAAAACTTAGTATTTTAAAAGTTTCTAATAGAGGATTTGAGGTACCTCCCACTCCCCCTATATTGGAGGAGTGTTAATTTTATAAAACAAAGAAACAAAAAAAAAACGTAACCCGTAATCCTCTCCATTCTTTTGAATATCAAAGATTTTGTTTGTTGCTTTTGTTTGTTGCTAAAATTATTTTAAAATTTTCGATATAATAGATACTAGTAATAGATAGATCCCTAATTGTGTTTTCTCTAATCAACTCCCCTGGTCATAACTTCCCCGAAGCTCCGATGATGTTTAACTCTCCCGATAATGCACGTCCTAAAATCAACTCGCCGTCGCCAGTAACCGCCGTACCGGACGAACTCATCGCGGAGGTCCTATCATTGCTTAAAGTGAAATCTCTGTTACGACTCAAATGTGTGAGCAAGTCCTGGAACAAGCTCATCTCTGATCCCTTCTTCGTCAAAATCCACTTCCATAAATCTTCACTAAACACAGATCTTACTTTATTTTCTGCGCACCATACAGGTAAATCCACATATACGCAACTCACCGTCTACCCGGTACATACTTTACTTGAAAACAACTCCACCACCTCCATCGTTACCGTTATCCGTAGATTCTTCAGCAACGAATATCATCAGGTTGTTGGTTCCTGCAATGGATTATGCTGCTTGATGGAAGAGTATTCCAACACTGAGTTTCGAGAATTCTCTTTTCGTTTGTGTAACCCAGCCACAAAGTCATTGTCTCATAAACTAGGGTATTTTCGCATTCAACCTAATAATCCCAATTCTCTTTTCAAATTCTCATTTGGTTATGATAATTTAACCGCCAAATATAAGGTAGTGGCTTTCAGTCCCAACGAGGTCAGAGTTTTCACTTTGGGTGATAATAATGTTTGGAGAAATATTCCAAATTTTCCTATATATCCTTTTAATTTAATTCGTTCAGGTCAGGATGGTGGTCTCTACGTGAGTAATTGTCTTATTTG
Organism: Lathyrus oleraceus; assembly: GCF_024323335.1. Classification (NCBI taxonomy): domain Eukaryota; kingdom Viridiplantae; phylum Streptophyta; class Magnoliopsida; order Fabales; family Fabaceae; genus Lathyrus; species Lathyrus oleraceus. The sequence continues at coordinate 28,056,665 of NC_066579.1, forward strand.
GTTTGCCGATCGAACTAGACTTTTTAATGGCCATTCGGCGTATCTTGATCTTGAACAATTTGTGATTATCTCCCTCAATTTGGGGGCGGAGACATACGCAGAGCTGTTGCCCCCTCAGGATTTTGATGGAGAGTTTCTATATTTACCAAACGTTTGTTTGTTGATGGAATGTCTTTGTTTTTCTCACCATTCAAATGGGAATAATATTGTTATATGGCAGATGAGAGATTTTGGAGTTCAAGAGTCTTGGACTAAATTGTTTAACTTTAGTTATCCAGATTTTTTTCAGGACCCCATCTCTTACTTGGGATGTTGTGGCGAGTTGTGGCCATTATATGTTCTTGAGAATGGTAATATTTTGATATTGGCAAATGGTGAAGGACAAGTAATTCGCTATAATAGGAGAGACAATAGAATAGATCCAATTAGAATTTCCAATACAAGATCTTGGTTTTATGTCCACCGTTATGTTGAAAGCTTGGTTTCGATTTGTTAAAAGTAACTTCCTCTTATCTATTGGCTATATAATAGACTCACACCAATTTGTTTTATTTATTTATTCAAACTTGTATTAATTTCAGGTTTGTTGAAGCACAATGGAATGGTTGGTTGCTATTGTCTTCATTTTGCTTTCAACTTGGATCTTTAGCTGTTCAAATCAACTTTTGTCATTCGAAGCCATTGACTCTTTTGAGGCGACATACATGGGATTCAATTTTTGTATTGTTAAAATTGATTAAGTATTGAAGATTGACAGTCATACTTGATTATTTATCACGTCGTACTTTATCTATTTAATAGAAAAATTCTATTTTATAACTACCGTGTTTGCTACTTGTAAATGGATACAATATCTATACTCTTGTTATCGTTCTGATATGTCAAAACATCGTTATGATTTTTTTTTATGTTTGTGTGCACATGTTGCTTCTAAATACGTATTCTCTCAATTCCAATCATTAAAATAAAATCTATGATCAACAAAAGAATATGATTATAACAATCTTATAGTATGAAAAAGATCGACTGTATTGATGTTTTGCAAAATGTATATATGGTAGCATGAGAGAAAATAGGATCTGAAAACTGTACATGACATGTTATAAACCTCTTCTTATGTATTGCTGGAAAATATGAAGAAGGAACCAACAAAGATGCTATACTGATATACATTGGTGATAACAAAAATCTAGTAAGTCCTTAGGTAGTTACTTAGATATTAGAGCACTGCTCCATTCTTCAAATAGTTATTTATCTTGTAGAAGATATCCAGGTTTATTTGATGAGTTTGTCATTGTTAAGAAAATTGAAAAGGCCATACAACCATTCTCTTTAACCTTCATTCTTTTATTTGAGGAAATTCATCTAATTCCTACCATTTTATATGGGGTCCATTTCTAAAATGTTAAGGATTTATCTGAAATTCCCCTACTAACAGAAAAAAGAAAGTGTTAGAGAGAGTATTTCTTAACACTCATATACAAGTTGAGACTTGAACTTTTCACCATAAATATTTCAAATAATTCATAGTCTATCACCATAAATGACACAACTAAGAAAGTTAATCCTGACTATGAAGAGGGGATTGTTAGTATTAGGGGTGAGAATAGGTCCGATCAACTAATAGGGATCTAAGACCTAACTTATACAAGTTCAGGTCAGACTAGACTTTTTTTAAATAGAATAGACCTAAACTTTTTTATAAGACTATTTAGTTAAAAAGGTTAGGTCTCCGACAATAAAAAAAGGTCCTTTATACCTATTAAACTTATTTATTTAAATAAATATGAATACAATTTTTATTATTATTTTATTGTATATTGTACTTTGAATTAAAATAAAAAAATAAGACTTAGTTATCTTGAAGAAACTATACTAATAAGTTGAAAAATACCATATGAATAATGTCATGAGTTGTTTTCATAAATTTTCATAAACAAATTGTCTCACAAAATTTATACTACTAGGTAAGCTCAGGTAAGTCAATGCAAAAAAACTTTTAGTATCATTGATCTTTTAGTTGTTTAGTCTATATAAACATGAATGAAATTTCTTATTTACATATGTTAAAATAAAACAGGCTTTTAAGTAGGCTAATAGACCAATTAGATTTTCGAAAAGGTCAGACTTAGGTCTAAAAGTAAGCCAATGACATACTATAAATCAGACTTAGGCTTAGCAGATTAGGCATAGGTTTGACAAAATCTACCTCGGCCTAATCTATTCTCACCCGTAATTACTAATGATCAAGCTCTCCTAGAGTGGCTACGAAAACGCAATGGTCATTAATATTGCAACACACATTGTTAAACATCTAAGAAAATTTGGGTTGAAGCTAATGTTGGGGGAAAATATGGAGTCAAATAATTTAGAGGGAGTTGAATAAACTGTTTTCAAAAAGATCAATTTTAAAAAATATTTGCTTTTCAAAATCAGAGTTTAATAAAATATTTAACGCAACATAAAAAATACCATAGATGTGATTGAATTGATTATAAATAACACACGGTAATCAGAAAATAAAATGTGAACAAGATAAAATTTAATTCCATGTAACAAAATTTACATTTTACCATAACTACCTTTTGTGTTTGTCCCCACAATAAATTTTTCAGAAAAGTCTACTGAATTCATATTTTGTTGGGAGATCAAACTCATTGATGTCAATCTCTGCATCATAAAACAACAACAACACACAACACATAATTTTAAAACCACACAATATAGCAACAACAAACAACACATAATTTCAAAAGCACAAAGTACAAGAACACCACACAACACATAATTTTAAAACCAAAAAATATATCAGCAACATGCAACACATAATTTTAAAACCATAAAGTACAACATCAACATACAGCACCTAATTTTAAAACTACTATTAACAACAACACACAACATATACTTTTAAACAGACAAACTAATGAGTGTTCCAAAACTAAACATATACATACCGCAATCACAAAAATTATGTTTTTAATGTTGGTTTAGTGGAGAAGATGAAGTTTCTTGCTTCGTTCATTGATGGAAGATGACATTTAGAAACATAAAATGAAGTTTGTTAAGGCGTGTTTGTTTGTTTTGTTATGGAAAATGCAAAAGTGAAGAAAAATTTCTTCTCTCATCTATAAAGTGCTCAACTCCAATTTTCTAATAAATGTGGGACTTCCCCATACTTTTTTCTCATCACTTCCAACTCACACTTGTTTTTCTCAACACTCCCATTTAAGTGTGAGTCTATCCACGGTGCTCCACATCATGCAGAATCTCTTTCATCCACATACACACCGGTACCTCCATTGACACTTTTTCAAAGAGACATGTCTCCTACCCATCACCATGTGGGGAGGATTTTTGGTACAAGTAAGTCGGTCCTTCACTCAACCAAACTCTGATACCACAGTTGTGTCATCAATTTGGGGGTTCAACACGAAGAAGCCTGAGAAGGAGAAAAACAAGGAAAAGAAGGTAGACAAGAAGTTAATTGCTCTTGTGCTTCTAGCTCTAAGTCCTCTACTATAGCATAAAATGATAGTGGAACTAGTGATGGGGAGTGTTCAGATGATGAAGAAATAAGGTTGTTTGTTAGAAGGTACCAGAAGTATATTAAGAGAAATGGAGTGAATCATTCCTAAAATAATCTCATCAACTATAGAAGGAAATCAAATACCTTAAAGAAAGATGAGAGTAAGAAGGAAAAATCTAAAGGTTCATGCTACAATTGTGGAAGAGCCGGTCATTACAAGCCGAATTTTCCATTGCATAAGAAGCATAGAGGAAAGGGTCAGCAAAAGAAGTCTAGCAAGCATAGAAGAGCATGCATCGCATGAGATAGTGATAGTGAATCCTCCAAGGGGGTAGCTCAAGTGAAAGTGATGAAATGGAAAATCTTTGACTCATGGCCAATGACCAGTCACTATTTATGTAAGTTTTGATATCATTTGAATGCCAAAAGCAGGTGAATTACTATGAGTTTGGGAAGTAGTTTAAGAGATTTTTGTAAATTTTTACAAAATTTTGATTTGCTAGTGTTTCGATAATTCTGAGCTATTTTCTATGCTTGAGGTAGTTTTTGATATGATTACATGGACAAAAGATCAACATGAGCTGGATTAGAGAAGAAATCGGATGACAAACACATGAGCAGGAGAAAAAGCATGTTTCCTATCCATACGCGTATGAGTCTCATACGTGTATGGCCACCCAGCTCCACCCCCAGCATACGCGTGTGAGACCAGCCAAATCAAGTCATCATGCACATCAGAAGCCTTACGTGTATGGTTCCAGTTGGGTCATACGCCCAACCTTGAGCCATACACATATGAGTAAGTGTGAAAAGAAGCCATACGCGTATGGGAGGAGGCCATACGTGTATGAATGACCCAGATCTAAAAAAACACAAATTTGTCTATTTTAGCTGGAAAAATATAAATTTCCAAGGGTTAAATGATTTTGGAGTACAGAGAATGCGTTTTAAAGGCTGAAGCACTGGAGAATTCGTGGTGGATTAAGATTTTCATGAACTTTTGTGATTGAAGACCTCTTTTCTTCCATTAATTTGTAATGTATACACTCTTTTTGATGTTTTTCTTTGCGATTATGAGTAACTAAACTCCTCAATGCTAGGGGGTGTCCCTGATTCGGATTTATGATACAATTTTAGATTTTTACCTTATAATAACTTTAATTTATGACAAACTACTTATTTACAATTTGTGTTTAATGCTTGCTCTTTCGGAAAAATTGAGTCTGATCTATGATTAATATTTAGGTTTGACCACCATTGTTAATGCTTAATTGTGAATAATTCATAGTAGATATCACCTAGGCATAAGGATACCCTGTGGAAACCAAAATATTCTTGATAACAATAATGCTTAATTTCATTAGTAATTCACTATGGACATATGGATTAATTTGAATTATTAAAGGTTTTCTCACTAAGGATTTAAGAGTTAACACCCTTAACAACCGGTAGTTAATGTTATTGAATTATGTTGTTGCAAGGTTAATTTACTGTTATTGATGAATCCAATCATACACCTTTCTTAGTATGTTTACCCATAACATCTTTTAATTTGTTTAACTGCAGTCTTTACTTTCTTTAGCACTTTATTTTCTACTTTTAAAACCAACAATCCAAAACCCCCAAAGTCTTTTATTTAACTAAATTGAAACAAGAACTCTGTATCATCAAGCAGTCCTTTAGATCGATACTTGTGAAAATTTTCCTTATTACTATATTGGAAGATTAGTACACTCTCTAATTTACCGATCAGTCAAGCATAAGAAGAAGAATGTAAGTCATTCCAAATCTGAACCTATCGATAAAATGTCTTATTTTGATTTACGAATTGCTTTTGAATCTACGTGGTGAAGCTAAAGAAGCTTTTAAAAGGTTGACTTCAAATAAAAGAATAATTTTATACTTAGAAGCCAAGGTTTTAGAAACTGAAAAACAAATGGAAGTTCTTAAGCAAACAATGTTAGAGGTTACAAAAGTTAAAATTGAGGATGAGAAGTCTTCTTGGTTTGGTTATGAAACTTGTCACATTTGGAAAAAAGAAGTTATTACTCTAAAAGAAAGATTACTCGTGTAAGGGCTTGAGGGTAAATAATATTTATATGCTTAACTTGGATGCACTACTGTAGCCGGGTATTCGTTACCATTAGAGATATTGACTAAATCTAAGGTAAACCATACAAGTCGAGTCGCCACCGCACTTCTATTTATCCAAAGGAATGGTTAGAAAGAGAACAAAAACCTAAAAGTTTTATCGAATCAAAAACTAGTAAAAATGTCAGAGATCGGGGTAAGGGGGTTGGTTATGCAATGGGAAGGTTTTAAGCACCCAAAACATCCTAGGTACTCCTAGGGAGCCCTTTTCATACTTGTTGTAAGGTTGGTATTTTGTGAAAATTTATTTGTGCAAACATGATTGAAGAGATAAGAAGAGAATATACAAGTTATTTACATTTTGTGTTTGGATGGATAAACCCATTGCCTACGTACCATCTTAAAAAAGATTAGGATCAAAACCTCGTAGTTCGGGGTAAAAATCTCAAAATGAATTGGTGAATTGATTGGTCCAAAAGCCTTAAGGTCTTTTGTTATCCAAGGGAGAAAACTCAACCTAAAACCACAAATCCACCATGTGAGGATAGCTTCAACATGCTAGTGAGGGGTTAACCCTATAATAAGCATGGAAGACTCATTGTCCATCACTAAGGATATAGGTGAGTATTATATCTACCTCAAGGATAACTCAAACCTAATAGCTAAAGTTTATGAAAAGTTTTGATTAAGAAGGTGGTCATTGAAACCATAAAAAGACATTTGAATGGGTTATATTTACCAATGAAATGTATTTACAAAATATGGTCAAAGTTGATTTAAAAGTTCAATTCAAAATAAGTGTTATGAAAAGATAGTTTGAAAATCAAAAGCATAAGGCTTAGGTTTCTAATGTTTGAAAAGAAGTGTTAAATGTTTGCACAAAAGTTTTGGCTTGGGTTAGAATGAAGGGAAGAAGGAGAATGGCTAAAGTCCTAATCATACAAGAGATAAGGGATAAGAAACAAGACCACAAATGGAGTTCCTCTCTTGAGATCATATTGATGATCCAAGTAGCTCCCATCCTTTGGAATATGCAAGCAAAATAATAGTAAGCTCAGGCAACAATCAAACAAGCCTCTTAAGAGATCCTCAATGTATCTTGTATCTTTCACTTTGGATGGACATGTCAATGGTTCTTCAATTTGAGCTCTCATAGAATTCCCTAGCAGAAGAGCACACACATCAAAAGTTTTATGAAGCAAATCAAGAATGGACAAGAGTGAGTTTAGAGGTTTGGTCCTTCTAATCCATCTTCACCATTAAGGTCCTTTTACTCCAATTTGCATAGGGAAAGTCCTAGAAACTAAGTCCATTTGTCCATTTCTTTGCATTTGGTCCATAACAATCAAAACAAAACACAAGCACAATAGTATATACACAATTATGTGCTCAAGTGAGCAAAAGGCAAATTGCATAAACATAAACATGTGCTCAAATGAGCAAAGGGGGAAAAGCAAATGAATAATATGTACAAGAATAGTAAATCGCATAAATGTAAAGAGAAAAAAGTAAATGTTAATTGTTAATGGTTAGTGTGCCATAAGGAAAATTTAGCGCTATGTTAAGCAATCGTAATTGGACTTATGTAGAAGTCACAACTATCTGAGGCCGGTCAATAATAATGTAGGCAACAACACAAGTTAGAGGTCTTGATTAGTGAATCAAACTCCAACAACTTGCCATGCCAAAAAGAAAATGAGAAATGATCTTGTATTGGTTTAAGTCCTTTGCATGATTTAGAAAGCAATCTATCCTTAATGCAAAGCCATTCACTTGATCATTTGATCAAGATGAATTAGATTTGAATCAAGGAAGATTAAACCTCCCTAATCAATGCTAACTATCAACCTTTAACTCATTGATCAAGAAAAGAAAAGAAGAAGAAGAAGGAGATGAATAATGGAAATGAAGAAATAAAGTGCATGAAATGAAATGGAATGTACCAATCAATAAATGTTGACCAAAGATAGAGAAGATCAAGGTCAAACAATAGAAAACAGAAGCAAAATGAAGATTGGAAGTCAAGAAATAAACAAAATATTTTTGGCATTTTTAATATTTAAAATAAAACTTGAATTAAAATATTAAAGGAAGGTCAAACTTCAAACTCACTTCAAATCAACTTTGAAAAGTCCAAGTGAATTATCCCAAGTTCAACAAGGTCAAACAAAGTTTGACAAAAATATTTCAGCATTTTTAAAAGTCAGAAACTATTTTAAATCAATTAAAAATGAATAAAAATAACCTAATTGAACTAAAATCTCAAATAAATCTCAAATCAATTAATAAATTGATGAGAATATTTTTCATAGATCTATCATCATTCAAAGAGGTTGAGAAAATATTTTTGTATTTTTTGAATATTAAAAACTATTTAAAATGAATTAAAAATAACCAGAAAAGAGAAAATTACTAAAAAATAGAAAATGATAAAATAAAAAATATTAAAAATCATTTTTAGAAACTAGAAATTAAAAGAGAAATAATGCAATTGGTCCCATAATTTTTGGACCAATAATAAAAGAGATATGAATTTTAGAAATAAAATGGAATTAAAAGAAATAAAAGAAAATAGAAATCAGAAAATGAAAATTAGAAAAAAGGAGAGGTGTTGGATGGTGGCTCATTAATTAAGCTGACACATCACATGACCCTCAGCGCGTTTCCACAATACATCCAAGTCAATGCATCCACACGCGGTTTAATCAAAAGTCATAACAATGGACTGTTGAGATTAGATCTGGCAATGGAAAGGGACGATCCAGATCTGATCTGGAGACCAGACGGTGGCCAGCGCCACCGTCTTTTCCGGCGAGCTCCGGTGGAGATCAAAAATTGCAGGTCAAAAAATGTTAACTAAAATGCACGATCCAGGCACCATTCGAAAGGTGGAGTGATGTACATCACTTCTATGCCACTCAATTCCACTCTAGATTCCTATTAAGAGAGAAATCAGAGATGGAACTTTGGTGGTGTTCAACTGAACTTGCTCGATTCTAACAATTAAACACACAATAATGATGCCTCTATAGAGAGGACTTCAGACAACACAAGATCAAGGCAAATGGAGCAATGTATGATGAGATTCGAAGCAAATTTCAGTCGAGCAAAACCTTTGGATTGTGAAGAATTGAGTCACTCTCTTTGGTTCCTTTTGCAAACAGAAACTTCAATGGATCAAATGAAGAAGGTCTAGGAACTTTAGATCTTAAAATTCAACCAAGGCTATTGAATTTCAGATCTGAAATTTTTAGAGAAAAACGAAGTTTGTTCCTTTGGTATGGGTGGGGATTCAATTCAGCAGGGATTTAGGCGCCATTAGGTTGAAGAATTGTGAAGGCAATGCATGGTATTTATAGATGGAGAGAGCTGAATGCATGAGCTATCTCGTGTGCGTGGCAAATGGATTTTGAATTGCATGGGCCTGTGTGAGCATGTGGAAGGCCCAATGAAGGCTAAAACAACTTGCTGAGTTCATGTGAAAGGCAAATGGACGTGTACATTTGATGTAATCAGCTCATGCATGGCAATTGGAATAGCTTTCACAAAATGCACTTAATTCTTCATGTCTTCGAAAATGATGCTTCCAAACTCCAAATGCAACCTTATGAGTAATGGTTAGAAAGCTTGTTGCACAAGGAACAAATGCTATGTTGATCAAAACTCCAATTGGGCCTTGGAAATTAGTGAAATTTGAGCTTGAAGTGTAGGGTGTAAAACATGCATATGTGAAGTTTCTAAATTTGGCCAATGTTCAAGCCCCTCTGTCTCAATGATGCAAGCTCCAAATGATAAAATCTTCAACATGAAAGTTGTATATCTTTTCAATACAATCAATTTGGACTTAAGTTTTGCGTCATTTGGATTTTTTAATGAAGAAGTTATGGGCACTTGAAGTTGGACTTTTTCACATTTCAATGCATTTGGCCCAAAGTGACCTATAATGTTTTGCATTATCACATGTATTTCTTTTGAGATTTTGAAATTTTGATCAACATAACATTTGAAGTAGACACAATAAGATTTCCAATTCATTAAGTCTCATCCCAAAATCATGAAAAATGAATGAGTTATGTTCTTGGGAAGTTGACCCAAAATTAGGGTTTCAGTCAAAATGACCTATAATGTCTTGGAATGGAGGATGGCCTTTCAAGCTTCAAATAAAATTTTGATGAACATGAAAGTTGTTCATATTGCCCTTAAGAACATTTTTTCTCTTGGGGTCATATCCATTTGACCAACACATAAAAAGTTAGGTCTCAGTGTATTTCAAAATAGTCAGATGAACTGATTGATCAACTTCTCATGTCCACAACTCATATCTTGATGAATTGATGATTGATGTAACACCCTTCTAAAATACCCCAATATTTAATTAAAACAACATATAAAACTCAGAGTAATTATGCAGTTAAGGGTGTCACACACAAACACTGCACCCCATTCAACAATTATGACGGTCATGCTCCTTTATTAATTCAAAACATAACATTTGCATAAAACGCAGCGGATATAAATTTCATCATTCATGTAAAACATTACATGTAAAATGGTTCACAACCAACAATAAAACATTTAAAACAAGTTAAAACATCCCATCCCGATGTTACATCTATCAAAGCACGACCCACTAAGGAGACTACACTAGACTCCAAGCATTAGCTTCTACTCAACTCATTGCTCGTTACCTGAAAAATAGTTGTAAGGGTGAGTTCCTCGATCGATATAATAAGCATTATAAATTATCATGTCATGTTAAGTAAATAACACCTTTCTTCACCCAAATCAGATTACACATTCAGCAACGGCAATATCAACTCAATCATACTCATACTCAATGTCAACACAACCACAAGTATAATATTGGAATACATCCATTCATATTATACGTCATACATACATTATGCAATGAGACTCCACACATGCGGTACCGACTATTCTTGAACATATAGTTCAAGCTCACCGATCAAATCCAGATACGGCTACTAAGCTCACTAGTCCCACTCATTTGAGACCTAGTGACTCACTCACTAATTCCTCACCATGGGAATTAGCTACAGCCCCAAAGGCTAGACTATGCACACTAATCACCTAGCATGCCAACATCAACAACAAATCCACAATTATTCACTCACTAATTCCTCACCATGGGAATTAGCTACAGCCCCAAGGCTATGCTATGCACGCTAATCATCTAGCAATGCAACATCAACGACAATCCACAATGGACATATGCTCATACTCTAAGCCATACAACAGTCCATTCACAAATACATGCATAAAATATACATTCACAGCATTATGCATATCATCATACATCATCAACACATGTATCAACACATCATATCATGTCAATTAATTAAACACAGTATTAGCACACTCTACTAATACCTATACTGCTCAAAACAGCGGGAAATAATCCCTACTATATCACACACCGATATAGACAACCACCAATTAGGCACACATCATTTTAATTAACACTTTTTCCACTCTGCAACAGCGTTAACCGGTTAACGCCCTGGGTTAACCGGTTAACGCAGGCAAAACACGCTTACTGCCCAAAACTTAACAGTGTTAACCGGTTAACGCCCTGGGTTAACCGGTTAACGCAGGCAAAACAACACTAATTCTCAATTCGTAACAGTGTTAACCGGTTAACACCCTGGGTTAACCGGTTAACGCAGACAAAACAGCAGTTCCTGCGCTAACACAAGCAGAATGCAGAATTCTCCGCATTTTCCGCCGTTGGAGGACTTCCGGACCTCCGATTCCAATTCCGTAAAAAGCTCTACGTTCGGGAAATTTCAACACACTCAATTACAGGTTCAATTTCAGTTTTTACACAACATATCCATCACAATATTCAGCATTCAACAATCCCAATTAGGGTCAATTCAACGGTTCATCACTACCCATTACATGCTAACCCATAATACCCATTAAACGACGATAAACCCCCCTTACCTGAGTTAATCCGGCAACTTTGAGCTTCAAGTTTTTTCCGTTCTCCAACCCTTGCTCTCTAGCTCTTCCTCTTGCCCTTTCTCCACTTTCTCAATCGCTTCTCTGTTTCACGTGAAAAGTTTCTTTTTTCCAAATGAGACTCTTTTCTTATTTCCAACTTATATATTTTCCAATAATTATTATTATCCCAATAATAATAATAATAATTCAATAATTCCAAAATAATAATAATAATAATCCAATTATCTAATTAAATTAATAAATATATTATTAACTTAATTTAAATAATTACCATATTATTATCGGGGTGTTACAACTCTCCCCCACTAAAAGAGTTTTCGTCCTCGAAAACATACCTCAAGCAAATAACTCTGGGTAAGACTCCTTCATCTTACTCTCCAGTTCCCAAGTCACATTGCCACCTGCTGGTCCTCCCCAAGCTACCTTCACCAAGGCAATCTCTTTACCCCGCAACTGCTTCAACTCTCGATCCTCGATCCTCATAGGTGATGTTTCAACAGTCAGGTTATCTCTCACCTGTACATCATCTATTTGGACTACATGCGACGGATCATGAATGTACCTCCTCAGCTAAGACACATGAAAAACCTCATGCAAATTCGCAAGCGACGGCGGTAAAGCGATACGATAGGCTACCTCCCCTATCCTCTCCAAAATCTGATAAGGACCAATAAATCGAGGTGTCAACTTCTTCGACTTCAAAGCGCGACCAACCCCAGTTATCGGAGTAACACGAAGAAACACATGATCTCCCTCTTGGAACTCAAGTGACTTCCTCCTCTTGTCATGATAACTCTTCTGGCGACTCTGAGCAATTCTCATCTTCTCCTGAATCATCTTAATCTTTTCCGTAGTTTGTTGAACAATCTCCGGTCCAACCACAGCACTCTCACCGGACTCATACCAACATAAAGGTGTCCGACATCTCCTACCATACAAAGCTTCAAACGGTGCCATACCAATGCTCGAATGAAAACTATTGTTGTAGGTAAACTCAATCAAAGGCAAATAACAATCCCAAGCACCTCCCTTTTCCAAAACACAAGCCCTCAAAAGATCCTCCAGTGACTGAATCGTCCTCTCAGTCTGACCATCAGTCTGCGGATGATATGCAGAACTCAATCTCAGCTTAGTTCCCAAAGCCCTCTGCAAACCTTCCCAGAACTTCGATGTAAATCTAGGATCTCTGTCTGAAACAATACTCGACGGAATACCATGCAAACTTACAATCTTCTCAATATACAACTCGGCTAATCTCTCTAACGGATAATCCATTCTGATCGGAATGAAATGAGCCGACTTTGTCAATCTGTCAACAATCACCCAAATAGCTTCACAATTCTTACTTGTCCTCGGTAAACCAGAAACAAAATCCATACTGATACTATCCCACTTCCACTCTGGAATAGCCAACGGTTGCATTAGCCCAGACGGCTTCTGATGCTCAATCTTTGACTTCTGACAAGTCAAACAGGAATAAACAAAACTCGCAATTTCTTTCTTCATTCCCGGCCACCAAAATAACTTTTTCAAATCATGATACATCTTCGTAGCTCCAGGATGAATACTCAGGCCACTACGATGTCCTTCTTCAAGAATACTCTTCTTAAGTTCGATAACATCCGGAATACACACCCGATTACCAAATTTCAAAACATCATTCTCATCAATTCTAAATTCACCACCTCGACCTTGATTCACTAGAGTCAACTTATCAACCAAAAGCACATCGGATTTCTGACCCTCTCTGATCTCATCCAGAATACCACTCGTTAACTTCAACATTCCCAATTTAACACTATTGTGAGTACTCTCACACACCAAACTCAAGTCTCTAAACTGCTCAATTAAATCCAATTCCTTAACCATCAACATAGACATATGCAATGATTTCCGACTCAATGCATCAGCTACCACGTTTGCTTTACCCGGATGGTAATTCAAACCAAAGTCATAATCCTTCAGAAACTCTAACCATCTCCTCTGTCTCATATTCAGCTCTTTCTGATCAAACAAATACTTTAAACTCTTATGGTCACTGAAAACCTCAAATCTTGACCCGTACAAGTAATGCCTCCATAACTTCAGAACAAATACCACAACTGCCAACTCTAAATCGTGTGTCGGATAGTTCTTCTCATGAACCCTCAGTTGTCTCGAAGCATAAGCTATAACCTGCTTATTCTGCATCAACACACCACCCAAACCCAACAATGAAGCATCACAGTAAACCTCAAATGGTTCCGACGGACTTGGTAATATCAGAATAGGAGCAGTAGTCAACCTTCTCTTGAACTCTTGGAAACCTTCTTCACATTTTGAGTCCCAAAAAAATGCTTGCCCCTTTCTAGTCAACATCGTCAACGGTAACGCCAACTTAGAAAATCCCTCAATGAATTTCCTATAGTAACCAGCCAATCCCAGGAAACTGCGAATCTCAGCAACAGACTTCGGAGCTTCCCACTTAGACACCGCTTCTATCTTAGAAGGATCAACAACAACACCACCTCTTGAAATCACATGACCAAGAAAACTAACCTCTTCTAACCAAAATTCACATTTAGAGAGTTTAGCAAATAACTTCTTTTCTCGTAGGACTTCTAAAACCACTCTCAAATGCTCAGCATGCTCTTCTTCAGATTTCGAATACACCAAAATGTCGTCAATAAACACCACCACAAACTTATCTAGGAACGGATGGAAAATCCTATTCATATACTCCATGAATACTCCAGGCGCATTAGTCACACCAAAAGGCATTACAGAATACTCATAATGTCCATACCTTGTTCTGAAAGCAGTCTTCTGAATATCCTCAGTTTTCACACGTATCTGATGATACCCAGATCTCAAATCTATCTTGCTGAACACACTCGCACCAACCAACTGATCCATCAAATCATCAATCCTCGGCAAAGGATACCGATTCTTGATCGTCACTTTATTCAGTTGTCTGTAGTCCACACACAGCCTCATAGTACCTTCTTTCTTCTTAACCAACAACACTGGTGCACCCCACGGTGACACACTCGGACGAATAAATTTCTTATCCAATAGATCTTCCAGCTGACTCTTCAATTCAGCTAACTCAACAGCAGACATACGATACGGAGCCATTGATATCGGCCTAGTACCAGGTACCAAATCAATCGAGAACTCAACTTCACGCTCTGGCGGTAATTCATTCACTTCTCCTGGAAACACATCAGGAAAATCACACACCACGGCTAGATCACAAATCGCCAGTTTATCTTTAGCCTCTAAAGTCGCTAACAGCATAAACAACTCTGCCCCATCTGCTACTTCCTCATTCACCTGCCTGGCTGATAGAAACAAACTCTTTCCTTCTTCAATCTCAGGAAATATCACAGTCTTATCAAAACAGTTGATAGAAACTCGGTTAAACACCAACCAGTTCATTCCCAAGATAACATCAATCTGCACTAGTGGAAGACACACAAGGTCTATCCCAAAGTCTCTACCAAAAATACTCAAAGGACAACTCAAGCAAACTGAAGTAGTAGTCACTGAACCCTTTGCAGGAGTATCAATCACCATACTACCATACATCTCAGATATCTCTAACTTAAGTTTCACAGCACAATCCAAAGATATAAAGGAATGAGTAGCACCGGTGTCAATAATAGCTACAAGAGGAAAACCATTTATATAACACGTACCTCTGATCAAACGGTCATCTGCAGAAGTCTCAGAACCCGATAAAGCAAAGACCTTGCCTCCTGACTGATTCTCTTTCTTCGGCTTAGGACACTGTGGACTGATATGACCCAACTCTCCACAGTTGAAACAAGTTACAGTCTTCAACCGACACTCTGCAGCCAAATGACCACCTTTTCCACACTTGAAACACTTCATCTCGGCACTGGTACACTCATGGACACGATGTCCAGCCCGACCACATCTATAACACTTAGCAGGGGCGCTAGAGTCTCCCCCACTAGGCCTCTTCATCCCACTCTGCTTCTGAAAACCTTTGCCAGCTGCATACGGTTTTCCACGATCATTCTGATTCTTGCCTTTCCTATCAACCCTTTGCTGATAGCTCTCTGCTCTGGCTTTGGAATCCTGTTCAAAAATCCTGCAACAGTCAACCAAGTCAGAAAACACTCTGATCCGTTGGTATCCAATAGCCTGTTTGATCTCGGGACGCAACCCGTTCTCAAACTTCACACATTTTGAAAATTCTCCAGCAGCCTCATTATAGGGAGTGTAATACTTCGACAGCTCTGTGAACTTAGCAGCATACTCAGTAACAGGCCGATTGCCCTGCTTCAATTCCAAGAACTCTATCTCTTTCTTTCCTCTAACATCCTCTGGAAAATACTTCCTCAGGAATCTCTCTCTGAACACAGCCCAAGTGATCTCAGCATTCCCAGCAGTTTCCAACTCAGTGCGGGTAGCAACCCACCAACCATCTGCTTCTTCTGACAGCATATGCGTACCGAACCTGACCTTCTGGTTATCGGCACACTCAGTCACTCGGAAGATCCTCTCAATCTCCTTCAACCACTTCTGAGCGCCATCTGGATCGTATGCTCCCTTGAACATTGGAGGATTGTTCTTCTGGAACTCACTCAATTGACGAGCAACTCCCATTCCCACCACATTCGGATTCCCTCCAAGTACTCCAGCTAGCATACCCAGAGCCTCAGCAATCGCAACATCATCTCTACCTCTTCCAGCCATCTCTATTCTGAAAACCCAACAAGCTAAAACAATAAGTACTGATAGGGTTACACAACACCTATCCCGTACAGGGGAAACAGAATAATTACGACTCGACTCGACCGACTATGCTCTGATACCACTAATGTAACACCCTTCTAAAATACCCCAAATATTTAATTAAAACAACATATAAAACTCAGAGTAATTATGCAGTTAAGGGTGTCACACACAAACACTGCACCCCATTCAACAATTATGACGGTCATGCTCCTTTATTAATTCAAAACATAACATTTGCATAAAACGCAGCGGATATAAATTTCATCATTCATGTAAAACATTACATGTAAAATGGTTCACAACCAACAATAAAACATTTAAAACAAGTTAAAACATCCCATCCCGATGTTACATCTATCAGAGCACGACCCACTAAGGAGACTACACTAGACTCCAAGCATTAGCTTCTACTCAACTCATTGCTCGTTACCTGAAAAATAGTTGTAAGGGTGAGTTCCTCGATCGATATAATAAGCATTATAAATTATCATGTCATGTTAAGTAAATAACACCTTTCTTCACCCAAATCAGATTACACATTCAGCAACGGCAATATCAACTCAATCATACTCATACTCAATGTCAACACAACCACAAGTATAATATTGGAATACATCCATTCATATTATACGTCATACATACATTATGCAATGAGACTCCACACATGCGGTACCGACTATTCTTGAACATATAGTTCAAGCTCACCGATCAAATCCAGATACGGCTACTAAGCTCACTAGTCCCACTCATTTGAGACCTAGTGACTCACTCACTAATTCCTCACCATGGGAATTAGCTACAGCCCCAAAGGCTAGACTATGCACACTAATCACCTAGCATGCCAACATCAACAACAAATCCACCATTATTCACTCACTAATTCCTCACCATGGGAATTAGCTACAGCCCCAAGGCTATGCTATGCACGCTAATCATCTAGCAATGCAACATCAACGACAATCCACAATGGACATATGCTCATACTCTAAGCCATACAACAGTCCATTCACAAATACATGCATAATATATACATTCACAGCATTATGCATATCATCATACATCATCAACACATGTATCAACACATCATATCATGTCAATTAATTAAACACAGTATTAGCACACTCTACTAATACCTATACTGCTCAAAACAGCGGGAAATAATCCCTACTATATCACACACCGATATAGGCAACCACCAATTAGGCACACATCATTTTAATTAACACTTTTTCCACTCTGCAACAGCGTTAACCGATTAACGCCCTGGGTTAACCGGTTAACGCAGGCAAAACACGCTTACTGCCCAAAACTTAACAGTGTTAACCGGTTAACGCCCTGGGTTAACCGGTTAACGCAGGCAAAACAACACTAATTCTCAATTCGTAACAGTGTTAACCGGTTAACACCCTGGGTTAACCGGTTAACGCAGACAAAACAGCAGTTCCTGCGCTAACACAAGCAGAATGCAGAATTCTCCGCATTTTCCGCCGTTGGAGGACTTCCGGACCTCCGATTCCAATTCCGTAAAAAGCTCTACGTTCAGGAAATTTCAACACACTCAATTACAGGTTCAATTTCAGTTTTTACACAACATATCCATCACAATATTCAGCATTCAACAATCCCAATTAGGGTCAATTCAACGGTTCATCACTACCCATTACATGCTAACCCATAATACCCATTAAACGACGATAAACCCCCCTTACCTGAGTTAATCCGGCAACTTTGAGCTTCAAGTTTTTCCGTTCTCCAACCCTTGCTCTCTAGCTCTTCCTCTTGCCCTTTCTCCACTTTCTCAATCGCTTCTCTGTTTCACGTGAAAAGTTTCTTTTTTCCAAATGAGACTCTTTTCTTATTTCCAACTTATATATTTTCCAATAATTATTATTATCCCAATAATAATAATAATAATTCAATAATTCCAAAATAATAATAATAATAATCCAATTATCTAATTAAATTAATAAATATATTATTAACTTAATTTAAATAATTACCATATTATTATCGGGGTGTTACAATTGAGGGCACTCAAATAAGTTCAAATATGCATGAAATGATGAATTAAAGAACTTCCCTTGATTGTATTTGACCATGGGCTGAGGTTGCTTCATGAGCAAGGCACAATTGATGAACAAATGAATTAAGGTTTCTTTGGGAAACAAACCTCAAACCCCTTGACTTGCTTTGATCAAAATGATGAATTGAGATACTTGGGAGGCATATTTGATGGATGAGAGCTTTGGGAACCATTACCATGCTTGCTTTCATCTTCTCTTGACCATATCATTGCACATAGGATCTCCTAGAAGCTTTTTGACCTTGTGACTGCTCAAGCTACAAACAAGAAAATGTTAGTGACATTTTTTGTGCTTTTGAGTTAATAAAAAATGAGAAAAGCAATAATATACAATTCAAGCATGCTTGGTGATCTCAAACCACTCACAAGAGGTCCCACCCAAAGGCAAAGGGAACCAAGATGCTAATGATCCTTAAGGCCATGCAAATGCAATGTTATGATGCCATGAGGGATCTTAGGGTCAAAATTAGGGTCTTACAACTAATACGAAAAATACATATTATGACGGTTGCAAAACATATATAATGACGATTTCACGTCCTTTGTTAGGTAGTGTGTGATTGTATGTATGATGGTTTCCACAACGGGCCCGTGACCATGGTTATAAGCTAGGTAGTGCGCCACCTATCACAACAGTTATATAAAACAGTTGTTGTGATATATATTTAGGTCATGGGTTCGAAATCCAACAGCAACACCAATATATTTGGATTATAATTAACATTTCACCACGGTTACAGAAGATAATTGTTATGAAAAATATCCTGAGTTTATTGTAAAATATGTAAAATATTTGTGTTTCCTTACACCTCACTAAACATATACAACCATTAAAATTCATGTAGAAGATAATAATTTGAAAAATTAAATAATTCTTGAAAAACAACTTAAATATGTAAATTATTTGTTTTTCAAATTGCATACATACCGTAATTTCTTGCTCCTTAACACGTAGTATGTGATTCAATGCCCCAAATTCTTCAAAACAATGGTTCATTCCTAGTTTATTTTACAAAGCATCAATATGTTGACTCATTCAGAATCATCATCATTATTCTAATCAATGATGAAGATTATTATGATGACAACAATGAAGATGATTCAATTTCTCAACAAATTTGATGTTTTGCAATATAAAATAATAGAGAACGAACCATTGCTTTGAAGAATTTGGAGTAATAAACCAAGTTTTACGTGTTAAAGAGCAATATATATGAATTACGAGATGCATGTAATTCAAAAAACATGTTTGATCTAAGTTTCATTTCAAATATAACTTAATTTTTGTATTATTATTTTCTAAATCACTTTAAATGAATACATATTCAATGAAGGGTTAGTGAAACAAACAATCTACATACATTATAATAAACTCAACAACAACATACATCAATAATAATAACATTTATCAACAACAACAACATCAACATTTATCAACAAAATGACAACAACATACCTTTTATTGAAAAGATTCGTGGATTGATCTGAAGTTGATGTACTTTGTGTTGCTATGACGAAAAAATACAAGGAGAATGAAGCTTCCAAAATAGATTCATATTTCTTATATTGTTTCTCCATAGAAAAATAAATCATTTATGAACCACACTCATGTAATACCTCAAAATTTGCCCCCCTCATTCATGCATTCATTTTTAGGTCATTTAACATTTCATATTGCATTTCATCATGTCAATTGGAATTAGATCCAAGAAGCTTGAATATCATCCAAGACACTTTGTGGGTCCTATCTGGGTGATCAGTCAACACAATGGAATGGCTTGAGATACTTCTAACATGTTCAAATGGGGTCTATTCATCAGTCAAAACGTTAATCTTGAAGGAGCAAAAGTTTGTTCATGAGCTGTCATGCTCGCTAGGCGAGCAGAATGGGTCGCCTAGCGAGTCCCAAGAAAAGCCACCAGAATCACCTACGCTCAGAGGAATTTCTTGAACTGTCATGCTCGCTAGGCGAAGCTCACGCGTTTTGAAAAAAAAACGAAAATAAATAAATAATAAATAAATAAATAAAATAAAGAAAATATAACAGAAAAATCTTGGACTTGGACCTCTCTCTTTTGAGCCCACAAAGTCACAAAAATCAGGTTATAAATTCTAGACTTCCATCTTCCAAAAAAACCCTGGGAAAAAGATAGTGAGAGAAGAGCTAACAGAGTTCAGAGCAACCTCCAGAGACTGAAAGGAACTCATCTGCAAAGAGCCAATTCCATCTCATATAAACCCTCAGATTGCTTTGCAAACCCAACCGGGCAATTCAATTTCATTCGATCTCTCCAATCAGGTTTGCCCTATTTCCACTACTTTATACTTTCAACCTGAAATTTTTGATACCCTTTTAATGCATTTGTTTGACCAGAGGTTTAGGCCTCCTACCCTTGGTTGCTTTTTGTGAGTCTTTTGTGAATTTTAATGACATGATTCATGTGGTTACATTTTGATTTGGGGCAACTCTTGATTGCACCCTATCTTGTTTCTCTAACCTGTTTGTTGAGTTTTTGTGAGGGCTCACATGACTCTAAAAGGATAGCTTGCTGGGTATTCCACTTTATTTGTGGGGTACCATTTGGAGGTTTATTCCGATTACCTGTATTGACTTGCTTTCTTTGATGGTGCCAGCTTGAGAGATCTCTGGGTTTCTTATTACTTTAGTTGCTGTTACTTCAGATCTTTATCCGTGTGGTAGATCTCTTGATCCTTTATCTTTCCCGCATTTTACCACTTTCTTAGCTGGAAGACCTCAATAGGAGGCAATGTTTTCTTTTGTTTATTTACTTTTGTGCCCAAAGACCTCCAAGAAGAGGCATCAGTGCTAAAGACCTCCCTGAAGAGGTAATTGACGGATAAAAGGGATTAGTAGTCAATCCCCCGTTATTCAGTGTGTCGTTCTGTATGCTCACACTACGTGTCGAAGCTTCAGAATAAAAGCCCAAGATCTTTTGTCCGGTCAATCAGTGGAGAGGGTTCCACCTTTCTGAATCCCCACTTTTTTTCATGAGCTCACCCTGGCCAGGGTTAAGAGCTATGAGGTCTTATCCTCATTACCCTTTTGATCTGCTCACCCTGACGTTCAATGTCAGTGGTTAAGAGCCCATTTGGTTACCTTTTTCATGGCTTGTTTGTCGAGGTTGATATGACCCCTCTTGACTAAAGCCCTACCCATGTATGTTTGAGCCCCCTCGTTGGTGCGTTTACTTTATGCATATTTGTTTTGTATGGTGTGATCGACTCCCCATAGGATTGCTAGGCTTCGTATAGTCTCTCGTTTGCATGTCAATTAAGGTAGCACTATTCCTTCGTCTAGGACTTCCTTTTTTGCATGAGCATTCCTAAAACACCAACAAACTCGTTGATTTTTCTTCTCCTAAGAACACGTTAATCCTTCTACTACAGGCGAGTAAGTCTCCAAAGGTCGAGCATCCGGTAGATTGCGTAGTAACGTCGTTCATCCAAACCCTTAACCCGTAGTTAGCCGAACTACGACTTGCTCTGATTCTCATTCCAGATGAGATACGTAGGAATAAGACGCGATGTCTTAGTGAGCACACTCCTCTTTAACCCATAGGTAGCCGAGCTACGAAGACTCTGATTCTCATATTCAGATGAGATACGTATGCAGTGGATGCGACATCCGTGCGAGTCATTTTCTTTTGACCCCTCTTTTAGTAAATAGTACATCAGATATACACACACCCTTTAGACAAGAACAACAAAAGTGGATCCCGTAGAGTACTACGGATACGTAGGGGTACTAATACCTTCCCTTCGCATAATCGGCTCCCGAACCCAAGATTTGGTTGCGAGACCTTGTCTTTTCCCTTCCTTTTTCCAGGTTTACTTCGAGCGTTTCCTTTCCCTCCTTTGGGATAAATAACGCACGGTGGCGACTCTTCTGTCATTTCTTTCTCGCCGGTTGTTTTTTCGCATCTCCTTTTTCAGGTTGCGAAAGCTGGCGACTCTGCTGGGGATACATTTTCCCTAGTGGGCCTTTCCTAGCGTTTGTTTGGTTATTGTCTATGGTGTGTGATTTATTTATTGCTTTGCATACGTATCTGCTTGTATTACATCCTATGTGCGCTTTACTGTCTCATGCATACTGTGTTGGTTGTGTATCTGTTTCACTGTTGGGTGGGAGTCACAAGAGGTAAAAGGCCCAATACACAGGCTATGAGTGAACTTTAGGACACCTAGGAATAGAGTGATTCATGGGAAGCGGATGGTATGGCTCCACTTAGCGGAACATGGTATCACGAGCAGTTCAGATTCTGATGGGGTATTATCGTTGCATACACCTGGTATGCATATGATGATATTCTTGAAAGGATTGTTTATCCTGCGTTTCTCTTGACCTTATCCTGGCTTAGATTACACCCGTGAGTGGGGCGGGAATGAATCATTTACAGGTACTGATGGTGACTTGTTCTGATGGTGACTGTGTCCTGTTGGTGACTGTTGTTTGGTTCTTGTTGGTGACCGTTGGTTCTGAAGTATGGGTTCTAAGTCGATGACTGTGTTCTATGGTTCCCGATTCCGAATTCATGCTGAAGTTCTGATCCTGTGCCTCGTGATATACAACCAACCCGGTTTTCTGGAGCAGGGTTTTGATCTCGTATTACATTCTTCAGTGGGTTTTGTAACACCCTTCTAAATACCCCAAATTATTTAATTAAAATAATAACATATCAATCAGAGTAATTATGCCCCGAAGGGTGCCACACAATTATTTCACAACATTTATCAAAATATCCTGTCATGCTCATTTATTAAGTCAAAATAAAACTCTTTTGCATAATTCGCAGCAGATATAAAATAACAACATTCAAATCATGTATTACATTACATGTAAGGTTGTTCAACAACCAAAAGAAAACATATTAAACATCCCATCCCGATGTTACATCTACCAGAGCATGACTCGCTAAGAACTACACTAGACTCCCAGGACTAGCTTCTATTCAATCACTGCTCGTTACCTGAAAACACAGTTGTAAGGGTGAGTTCCTCAATCAATATAATGAATATTATAAAACATCATGTTATGTTAAGTGATTTAACACACTTCATTACCCTAATCAAAACACACAATCAGGAACAGCCATATCAACTCAACATCATACATTATAACAACACATCCATACCAACACAAACACACGTGTAATATTGGAATACATCCATTCATATTACACGCCATACATATATTATGCAATGAGACTCCATGCATGCGGTACCGACTATTTCGTGAACATATAGTTCAACCTCACCGTCCAAATCCAGGCACGGCTACCAAGCTCACTAGTCCCACTCATTTGAGACATAGTGACTCACTCACTAATTCCTCACCATGGGAATTAGCTACCACCCCAAATGGGCCATGCTATGCACGCTACTCACCTAGCATGCAAACATCAACAATAATCAAAATGATTTACTCACTAATTCCTCACCATGGGAATTAGCTACCACCCCAAATGGGCCACAATATACATGCTAATCACCTAGCAATGCAACAACAACAACAACACAAGAATAGACGTATGCTCACACTCTAAGCCATAAAACAGTCTATTCACAAATGCATACATTCACATCATCATGTATACCATCGCATATCATCAACAAAAGCATATCATATCATGCCACACAATTAATCATAGTATTAGCACACTCTACTAATACCTATACTATTCAAAACAACGAGAAATGATCCCTACAACATCACACCTCAGCTAAGTACATCACTCAGCCTACACAACCAAAAACTGCACAACAACAGTTCAGAAAAACCACAAGTCTGCCCATACGCGTATCGCCTATGCCCATACGCGTATGGCGCATTTCCTCGCCTATCCCATACGCGTATCGCCCACACCCATACGCGTATGCTACGCGTACCACATCCTCATACGCGTACCAACAGAGACGTTTTCACGTTCAAAACATCATCTTTTCCACTCATACGCGTATGGCATACACCATACGCGTACCACTCCAGGGATTACGCGTATCACACGCGTATGGCGCGTACCAGCGCCAAAACCCCCATTTCCAAGCCACCCCATACGCGTATTGCCTAGTGCCATACGCGTATGACCAGAATACAGTCTTCCAGATCTGCTATGGGTTCTTTCTGCTACGAGATCCTTCCGATCCAACCTCTCACAGTCCAATTTTTCATACATGTTCGTTCGTTTTATCAATTACAACTCAGATGCATTCAACTTATCAAATCGTTAACCTTACTACATCTAATTCCTACGAATTTCATCAATTATCATCCAATTTCGTTCATCAATATATTCACAAGTTCATCACATACATTATTCAATCAGAGGCAATTTCAATGGTTTCTCACTACCCATCACATACTATCCCATAATACCCGTTAATCGATGATAAACCCCCCTTACCTGAGTAAATCCGGCAGTCTCTGAGCTCCAAGCTTTCCCTTCCTTCAACCTTCGTTCTTTTGTTTTTTGCCCTTTCTGCCTCTTTTCCCTTTTCACGTGAAAAATAACTTTTTTACCAAAAATGGGATTTTTCTAACTTCCAACTTATATATTTTCCAAATTATATTATTATTCCAATAATAATAATAATTCGATAATCCCAATAATAATAATAATAATAATTATAATCCAATTATCTAATTAAATTAATAAATCTATTATTAACTTAATTTAAATAATAATTATATTATTATCGGGGTGTTACAACTCTCCCCCACTAAAAGAGTTTTCGTCCTCGAAAACATACCTCAAGCGAACAGCTCTGGATAAGACTCCTTCATCTGACTCTCAAGTTCCCAAGTCACATTGCCACCTGCTGGTCCTCCCCAAGCTACCTTCACCAAGGCGATCTCTTTACCCCGCAATTGCTTCAATTCTCGATCCTCGATCCTCATAGGTGATGTTTCAACAGCCAGGTTATCTCTCACCTGTACATCATCTACTTGGACTACATGTGACGGATCATGAATGTACCTCCTCAACTGAGACACATGAAAGACCTCATGCAAATTCGCAAGCGACGGCGGTAAAGCGATACGATAGGCTACCTCTCCTATCCTCTCCAAAATCTGATAAGGACCAATAAATCGAGGTGTCAACTTCTTCGACTTCAAAGCTCGACCAACACCAGTTATCGGAGTAACACGAAGAAACACGTGATCTCCCTCACGGAACTCAAGTGACTTCCTCCTCTTATCATGATAACTCTTCTGACGACTCTGAGCAATTCTCATCTTCTCCTGAATCATCTTAATCTTTTCCGTAGTTTGTTGAACAATCTCCGGTCCAACCACAACACTCTCACCGGACTCATACCAACATAAAGGTGTCCGACATCTCCTACCATACAAAGCTTCAAACGGTGCCATACCAATGCTCGAATGAAAACTATTGTTGTAGGTAAACTCAATCAAAGGCAAATAACCATCCCAAGCACCTCCCTTCTCCAAAACACAAGCTCTCAAAAGATCCTCTAGCGACTGAATCGTCCTCTCAGTCTGACCATCAGTCTGCGGATGATATGCAGAACTCAATCTCAGCTTAGTTCCCAAAGCCTTCTGCAAACCTTCCCAGAACTTCGATGTAAATCTAGGATCTCTATCTGAAACAATACTCGACGGAATACCATGCAAACTTACAATCTCCTCAATATACAACTCAGCTAATCTCTCTAACGGATAATCCATTCTGATCGGAATGAAATGAGCCGACTTCGTCAACCTATCCACAATCACCCAAACAGCTTCAAAATTCCTACTTGTCCTCGGTAAACCCGAAACAAAATCCATACTGATACTATCCCACTTCCACTCTGGAATAGCCAACGGTTGCATTAGCCCAGACGGCTTCTGATGCTCAATCTTTGACTTCTGACAAGTCAAACAGGAATAAACAAAACTCGCAATTTCTTTCTTCATTCCCGGCCACCAAAACAACTTTTTCAAATCATGATACATTTTCGTAGCTCCAGGATGAATACTCAGGCCACTACGGTGTCCTTCTTCAAGAATACTCTTCTTAAGCTTAGTAACATCCGGAATGCACACCCGACTACCAAATTTCAAAACACCATTCTCATCAACTCTGAATTCACCACCTTGACCTTGATTCACTAAAGTCAACTTATCAACCAAAAGCATATCGGATTTCTGACCCTCTCTGATCTCATCCAGAATATTACTCGTCAACTTCAACATTCCCAATTTAACACTATTGTGAGTACTCTCACACACCAAACTCAAATCTCTAAACTGCTCAATTAAATCCAACTCTTTAACCATTAACATAGACATATGTAAGGATTTCCGACTCAATGCATCAGCCACTACATTTGCTTTACCCAGATGGTAATTCAAACCAAAGTCATAATCCTTCAGAAATTCTAACCATCTTCTCTGTCTCATATTCAGCTCTTTCTGATCAAACAAATACTTTAAACTCTTATGGTCACTGAAAACTTCAAATCTTGACCCGTACAAGTAATGCCTCCATAACTTCAGAACAAACACCACGGCTGCCAACTCTAAATCATGTGTCGGATAGTTCCTCTCATGAACCCTTAGCTGTCTCGAAGCATAAGCTATAACCTGCTTATTCTGCATCAACACACCACCTAAACCCAACAATGAAGCATCACAATAAACCTCGAATAGTTCCGACGAACTCGGTAATATCAGGATAGGAGCAGTAGTCAACCTTTTCTTTAACTCTTGGAAACCTTCTTCACATTTTGAATCCCAAACAAACGCTTGCCCCTTTCTAGTCAACATTGTCAACGGTAACGCCAACTTGGAAAATCCCTCAATGAATTTTCTATAATAACCTGCAAGTCCAAGAAAACTCCTTATCTCAGAAACTGACTTCGGAGCTTCCCACTTAGACACCGCTTCTATCTTAGAAGGATCAACAACAACACCACCTCTTGAAATCACATGACCAAGAAAACTAACTTCTTCTAACCAAAATTCACACTTAGACAGTTTAGCAAATAACTTCTTTTCTCGTAGAACTCCCAAAACCACTCTCAAATGCTCAGCATGCTCTTCTTCAGATTTCGAATACACCAAAATGTCATCAATAAACACTACTACAAACTTGTCCAGGTACGGATGGAAAATCCTATTCATATACTCCATAAATACTCCAGGCGCATTAGTCACACCAAAAGGCATTACAGAATACTCATAATGTCCATACCTTGTTCTGAAAGCAGTCTTCTGAATATCCTCAGTTTTCACACGTATCTGATGATACCCTGATCTCAAATCTATTTTGCTGAACACACTCGCACCAACCAACTGATCCATCAAATCATCAATCCTCGGCAAAGGATACCGATTCTTGATCGTCACTTTATTCAGTTGCCTGTAGTCCACACACAACCTCATAGTACCTTCTTTCTTCTTAACCAACAACACTGGTGCACCCCACGGTGACACACTCGGACGAATGAATTTCTTATCCAACAGATCTTCCAATTGACTCTTCAATTCAGCTAACTCAACAGCAGACATACGGTACGGAGCCATCGATATTGGTCTAGTACCAGGTACTAAATCAATTGAGAACTCAACTTCACGCTCTGGTGGCAATTCGTTCACCTCTTCCGGAAACACATCGGGAAAATCACACACCACAGCCAGATCGCCAATCACCAGTTTATCTTTAGCCTCCAAGGTTGCTAACAGCATAAACAACTCCGCCCCATCTGCTACTTCTTCATTCACCTGCCTGGCCGATAGAAACAAACTCTTTCCTTCTTCAATCTCAGGGAATATCACAGTCTTATCAAAACAGTTGATATAGACTCGGTTAAACACCAACCAGTTCATACCCAGAATAACATCAACCTGTACTAGTGGAAGACACACAAGGTCTATCCCAAAGTCTCTACCAAAAATACTCAAGGGACAACTTAGACAAACTGAAGTAGTAGTCACTGAACCCTTCGCAGGAGTATCAATCACCATACTTCCAAACATCTCAGATATCTCTAACTTAAGTTTCACAGCGCAATCCAAAGATATAAAGGAATGAGTCGCACCTGTGTCAATAATAGCTACAAGAGGAAAGCCATTAATATAACACGTACCTCGGATCAAACGATCATCTGCAGAAGTCTCGGAACCTGATAAAGCAAAGACCTTGCCTCCTGACTGATTCTCTTTCTTCGGCTTAGGACACTGTGGACTGATATGACCCAACTCTCCACAGTTGAAACAAGTCACAGTCTTCAACCGGCAATCTGCAGCTAAATGACCACCTTTTCCACACTTGAAACATTTCTTCTCATTACTGGTACACTCATGGATACGATGTCCAGCCTGACCACATCTGTAACACTTAGCAGGAGCACTAGAGTCTCCCCCACTAGGCCTCTTCATCCCACTCTGTCTCTGAAAACCTTTGCCAGCTGCATACGGTTTTCCACGGTCATTCTGACTCTTACCTTTCCTATCAACCCTTTGCTGATAACTCTCTGCTCTGGCTTTGGAATCCTGCTCAAAAATCCTGCAACAGTCAACCAAGTCAGAAAACACTCTGATCCGCTGATATCCAATAGCCTGTTTGATCTCGGGACGCAGCCCGTTCTCAAACTTCACACACTTAGAAAATTCTCCAGCAGCCTCACTATAGGGAGTATAATACTTTGACAGCTCTGTGAACTTAGCAGCATACTCAGTAACAGACTTGTTACCCTGCTTCAATTCCAAGAACTCTATCTCTTTCTTCCCTCTGACATCCTCTGGAAAGTACTTCCTCAGAAATCTCTCTCTGAACACTGCCCAAGTAATCTCAGCATTCCCAGCGGTTTCCAACTCAGTGCGGGTAGCAACCCACCAATCATCAGCTTCTTCTGACAGCATATGCGTACCGAACCTGACCTTCTGGTTATCGGCACACTCAGTCACTCGGAAGATCCTCTCAATCTCCTTCAACCACTTCTGAGCACCATCTGGATCGTATGCTCCCTTGAACATTGGAGGGTTGTTCTTCTGGAACTCACTCAGTTGACGAGCAGCTCCCATTCCCACAACATTCGGATTTCCTCCAAGTACTCCAGCTAGCATACCCAGAGCTTCAGCAATTGCAGCATCATCTCTACCTCTTCCAGCCATCTATATTCTGAAAACCCAAACAACTAAAACAATGAGTACTGATAGGGTTACCCAACACCTATACTGTACAGGGGAAACAGAATAATTACGACTCGACTCGACCGACTATGCTCTGATACCACTAATGTAACACCCTTCTAAATACCCCAAATTATTTAATTAAAATAATAACATATCAATCAGAGTAATTATGCCCCGAAGGGTGCCACACAATTATTTCACAACATTTATCAAAATATCCTGTCATGCTCATTTATTAAGTCAAAATAAAACTCTTTTGCATAATTCGCACCAGATATAAAATAACAACATTCAAATCATGTATTACATTACATGTAAGGTTGTTCAACAACCAAAAGAAAACATATTAAACATCCCATCCCGATGTTACATCTACCAGAGCATGACTCGCTAAGAACTACACTAGACTCCCAGGACTAGCTTCTATTCAATCACTGCTCGTTACCTGAAAACACAGTTGTAAGGGTGAGTTCCTCAATCAATATAATGAATATTATAAAACATCATGTTATGTTAAGTGATTTAACACACTTCATTACCCTAATCAAAACACACAATCAGGAACAGCCATGTCAACTCAACATCATACATTATAACAACACATCCATACCAACACAAACACACGTGTAATATTGGAATACATCCATTCATATTACACGCCATACATATATTATGCAATGAGACTCCATGCATGCGGTACCGACTATTTCGTGAACATATAGTTCAACCTCACCGTCCAAATCCAGGCACGGCTACCAAGCTCACTAGTCCCACTCATTTGAGACATAGTGACTCACTCACTAATTCCTCACCATGGGAATTAGCTACCACCCCAAATGGGCCATGCTATGCACGCTACTCACCTAGCATGCAAACATCAACAATAATCAAAATGATTTACTCACTAATTCCTCACCATGGGAATTAGCTACCACCCCAAATGGGCCACAATATGCATGCTAATCACCTAGCAATGCAACAACAACAACAACACAAGAATAGACGTATGCTCACACTCTAAGCCATAAAACAGTCTATTCACAAATGCATACATTCACATCATCATGTATACCATCGCATATCATCAACAAAAGCATATCATATCATGCCACACAATTAATCATAGTATTAGCACACTCTACTAATACCTATACTATTCAAAACAACGAGAAATGATCCCTACAACATCACACCTCAGCTAAGTACATCACTCAGCCTACACAACCAAAAACTGCACAACAACAGTTCAGAAAAACCACAAGTCTGCCCATACGCGTATCGCCTATGCCCATACGCGTATGGCGCATTTCCTCGCCTATCCCATACGCGTATCGCCCACACCCATACGCGTATGCTACGCGTACCACATCCTCATACGCGTACCAACAGAGACGTTTTCACGTTCAAAACATCATCTTTTCCACTCATACGCGTATGGCATACACCATACGCGTACCACTCCAGGGATTACGCGTATCACACGCGTATGGCGCGTACCAGCGCCAAAACCCCCATTTCCAAGCCACCCCATACGCGTATTGCCTAGTGCCATACGCGTATGACCAGAATACAGTCTTCCAGATCTGCTATGGGTTCTTTCTGCTACGAGATCCTTCCGATCCAACCTCTCACAGTCCAATTTTTCATACATGTTCGTTCGTTTTATCAATTACAACTCAGATGCATTCAACTTATCAAATCGTTAACCTTACTACATCTAATTCCTACGAATTTCATCAATTATCATCCAATTTCGTTCATCAATATATTCACAAGTTCATCACATACATTATTCAATCAGAGGCAATTTCAATGGTTTCTCACTACCCATCACATACTATCCCATAATACCCGTTAATCGATGATAAACCCCCCTTACTTGAGTAAATCCGGCAGTCTCTGAGCTCCAAGCTTTCCCTTCCTTCAACCTTCGTTCTTTTGTTTTTTGCCCTTTCTGCCTCTTTTCCCTTTTCACGTGAAAAATAACTTTTTTACCAAAAATGGGATTTTTCTAACTTCCAACTTATATATTTTCCAAATTATATTATTATTCCAATAATAATAATAATTCGATAATCCCAAAAATAATAATAATAATAATTATAATCCAATTATCTAATTAAATTAATAAATCTATTATTAACTTAATTTAAATAATAATTATATTATTATCGGGGTGTTACAGGTTTCTCTTCAGACAGTGCAACCCAACAGATATTCAAGCAGATACAACAACCTTGATTTGCATGTCACTGCATTGCATCACATCATTCTGCATTCATATCATTTAACACATGTTTATCCATTTCTGTGGGGTTCATATCTTCTTCTTGATTCTAGTCGGGGTTTTCTTCTTACACTGTTTATCAAATGTGAGACTGGAATCAAAGGGTTAGAATACCCTTTGGAATTGATAAACATGTCATTGCATTTGCATATCATGTCTTGCATAACAGGTACCGCCACAGTGTCCTCACTTTGTTTGGTGCTCCACTAGGATAGATGACTAAGGAATTCACCAATATGGTACCCGAAGGAATCAATAAAGAAGATGGGGATAGTGATTGCGACATCGATAACTGGGTGCGTCCGAGGGTCACGGGTGAAGTTCTCAACAATTGGTCCTCTGAGGAGATTGTCAAAGTCACTTTTCTGAAGGAGTAATTTTCTTTGTTTATTCATGCATATCCAAGTCTTACGTTCCGCCCAGGGCGTAATGACTCATTTAGGGCTCATCTATGTGGATACCTGCATTTTTTATCATAAATAAAGAACATCTTTTTGCATTCAAATATTTTGTTCACTGTCTTTCTATTTTTCCAGTTTTCAAAAATCAAAAAATATTTGGCAATGTTTTGTTTAGTTTTCATTCCTTGTTCACACTCATAAGCACATACCACCACTCATGCAAATGCACGTCACCGGATCCTATTGATAACAGTTCTGCTATGGCTCGCTTCGACTTTGAAAATCCAATCTTTCAAGCTGAAGAAGGGGGTGATGAAGACTGTGAACTCCCGGAAGAACTTACCAGGTTATTAAAACAGGAGGAAAGGGTCATTCAACCGCATCAAGAGTCTGTTGAAGTGATTAATCTCGGCACCGAGGACGCCAAGAGAGAAATCAAGATAGGGGCTTCTTTGGAAGATAATGTGAAGAAGGGGTTGATTGAATTGCTGCAAGAGTATGTCGACATCTTTGCTTGGTCTTATCAGGACATGCCAGGGCTTGACACAGATATTGTGGTACACCGTTTGCCTCTCAAAGAAGGTTGTCCTCCGGACAAGCAGAAGCTCAGAAGAACAAGACCAGAGATAGCTGTCAAGATAAAGGAAGAAGTGCAAAAATAGTTGGATGCAGGGTTTCTAGCAGTCACAAATTATCCGCCATGGGTTGCAAATATAGTTCCAGTACCTAAGAAGGATGGAAAGGTACGGATGTGTGTTGACTACCGGGATCTGAACAGAGCTAGTCCTAAAGATGATTTCCCATTACCTCACATTGATGTTTTGGTGGATAACACGGCTCAATTCTCGGTATTCTCCTTCATGGATGGCTTCTTTGGATATAATCAAATCAAGATGGCACCAGAAGACATGGAGAAGACAACATTCATAACCCCATGGGGCACCTTCTGCTACAAGGTGATGCCGTTTGGTCTGAAAAATGCCGGAGCAACATATCAACGAGCGATGGTGACTCTTTTCCATGATATGATTCATCATGAAATCGAGGTTTATGTTGATGATATGATTGACAAATCTCAGACAGAAGAATAACATTTGGTGAATCTGCAGAAGCTATTTGAGCGGTTGAGAAAATTCAAGTTGAGGCTTAATCCGAACAAGTGTACTTTTGGGGTGAGATCTGGAAAATTAATGGGTTTTATTGTTAGTGAAAAAGGGATTGAGGTGGATCCGGCCAAAGTGAAAGCGATACAGGAAATGCCTGAGCCAAGAACAGAGAAACAAGTCTGTGGTTTCTTAGGGAGGTTGAACTACATTGCAGGGTTCATCTCTCACCTAACAGTCACGTGCGAGCCAATATTCAAATTGCTGAGAAAAGATCAGGCTATCAGGTGGAATGATGATTGCCAAAGGGATTTTAAAAAGATAAAAGAGTATTTGCAGAATCCTCCAATCCTTATGCCTCCGGTCCCAGGGAGACCGCTGATTATGTATTTGACAGTACTAGACAATTCCATGGGTTGTGTTCTCGGTCAACACGACGAGACAGGTAGGAAAGAGCATGACATATACTACCTGAGTAAAAAATTCACAAATTGCGAGTCGAGATACTCAATGCTTGAAAAGACATGTTGTGCACTTGCATGGGCTGCTAAGCGATTGAGACAATACATGCTGTCTCACACAACCTTACTGATCTCCAAGATAGATCCAGTCAAATACATATTCGAGAAGCCAGCTCTCACCGGAAGGGTTGCTCGTTGGCAAATGGTACTGACAGAGTACGATATCCAGTATACATCCCAGAAAGCCATCAAGGGGAGTATTCTGTCATACTATCTTGCTCAACAGCCGGTTGAAGATTATGAGCCGATGAAGTTTGATTTTCCAGATGAAGACATCATGTTCCTCAAGATGAAAGACTGTGAAGAGCCAGTTGTTGAGGAGGGACCTGATCCAGACGAAAAATGGACTTTAATGTTTGATGGGGCTGTCAATGCCAGAGGAAGTGGAATTGGTGCTGTCATTACTACTCCGAAAGGTGCCCACATGCCTTTCACCGCTCGTCTGACTTTCGAGTGCACCAATAATGAAGCTGAGTATGAAGCCTACATCTTGGGTATTGAGCAAGCCATTAATTTGAGAATCAAGACTCTGGACATCTTTGGAGATTCAGCTCTAGTGATCAATCAAGTGAATGATGATTGGAACACTCTCCAGCCTAATCTGGTCCCTTACAGAGATTACACGAGAAGACTGTTGACTTTCTTCACAATAGTAAAGCTGTATCATATACCTCGTGATGAGAACCAGATGGCAGATGCTCTTGCTACTCTATCCTCCATGATCAAGGTGATTCGGTGGAACCACGCTCCCAAGATCGATGTGATGCGCCTCGACAGGGCCGCGTATGTGTTTGCTGCTGAACTGGTAGTCGACGACAAACCCTGGTATCACGACATCAAGTGCTTTCTGAAGAATCAAGAGTACCCTGCAGGGGCATCCAACAATGATAGAAATACTTTGAAAAGATTGGCAGGCAGTTTCTTCTTGAACAAAGACGATGTTCTGTATAAGAGGAACTTCGACATGGTTTTGCTCAGATGCGTGGATAGACACGAAGCTGACATGTTAATGCAGGAAGTTCATGAAGGCTCCTTCGATACTCATGCCGGCGGACATGCAATGGCTAAGAAATTGTTAAGAGCGGGTTATTACTGGATGACCATGGAATCTGATTGTTTCAAATATGCCCGGAAGTGTCATAAATGCCAGATTTATGCTGATAAGGTGCATGTGCCGCCAAATACTTTGAATGTGATGTCTTCGTCGTGGCCTTTTGCTATGTAGGGCATTGATATGATTGGAAAGATTGAGCCGACCGCCTCCAATGGGCATCACTTCATCCTTGTTGCCATTGACTATTTCACCAAGTGGGTCGAAGCAGCATCATTTGCGAATGTCACCAGACATGTGGTTGCCCGATTCATTAAGAAAGAAATCATTTGTCGTTATGGGATTCCCGAAAGAATCATTACTGATAATGGTTCTAATATCAACAACAAAATGATGAAGGAGTTGTGCCAGAACTTCAACATTCAGCATCATAATTCTTCCCCTTACCGCCCTAAGATGAACGGTGTTGTTGAGGCGGCAAATAAGAATATAAAGAAGATTGTGCAGAAGATGGTCGTTACGTACAGAGATTGGCATGAGATGCTACCCTTCGCCTTGCATGGGTACCGTACTTCAGTACGTACATCGACCGGGGCAACACCTTTCTCCCTGGTGTATGGTATGGAAGCAGTCCTACCTGTTGAAGTGGAGATTCCTTCTCTAAGAGTCCTGTTGGATGTCAAGTTAGACGAAGCTGAATGGATTCGGACAAGGTTCAATGAGTTGAGTCTTATCGAAGAGAAGCGAATGGAAGTCATTTGTCATGGGCGGTTGTATCAGAGTCGGATGAAGAGAGCCTTTGATCAGAAAGTGTGTCCTCGATGCTTCCAGGTCGGAGATTTGGTGTTGAAAAGGATCCTTCCTCCTCAGACAGATCACATGGGCAAGTGGACTCCTAACTATGATGAACCGTATATTGTCACCAAGGTTTTTGATGGTGGGGCCTTAATGCTTGCAACTATGGATGGTGAAAACTTCACTTCCCCTATGAACTCAGACGCAGTTAAAAAATACTTCGCATAAAATAGACCCGCTGGACAGTAAAAAGAATAGTCCAGGAAAAAATGGGCATCCCGACGAACCAAGAAAATGAAAAGGTTCGGGAAAAAATTAGGGATTAAAAATGAAAATATCGTACACCCGGTAAGTTGAAAACCTGAAAGGGCAACTTAGGCAAAAATGGGTATCCCGGTGGATTGAAAACCCGAAAAAGGGCGATCCAGGCAAAAGTTAGGGATTAAACGAATGACTGCGTTCTGAGTAGTTCTGAATCTCATCTTGTGTCAATGACTGGAAACTTCGAAAGGTAGGAAACCGTCCAATCACCTTTTTCAGAAGGTTGATCATCTGGAGGATCTTGAAGACGAGCGAGTCATAGCAGAATTGGAACCCAATAGGAATCCATTTCACATTGCCATTAGATTAATTTCCGTTTTTATCTTTTGTGCGATTACCTCTTTCCAGGGATTGCTTCCTGATGTAAATGCCTATTCAAAGGCCATTCAATCAATAAAATCATGTTATTCAGTATATCTCTGTTTTCATTTTCATTTTACCATTTTGTTTGCAAAAATGACGTCCGAATTTTTGATAAACATTGCATCATGAAACATTAGAGCTTTACAGGTACATGCTTAATAAACATTTAAAATTGTTGTAAATTTTAAGTGCTTTGGATCGTCTATTCAGAACAGGTACACTCGGGGCATTTCCTTAAGGTACCCAGCAGATGGTCGCATATGTTTTTCTTCAACGGTTGGTATTTGGTATCTTATCCCTACAGAGCTGACCAGAGCATTGGATTCTTCAATCCCCAACAAGTTCTCACTACCATACTTCCCTAAGCGGTTGTTTTAGAGTATACACTCCCCAACGGAGTTGACAGTGCCAGACTGTATCTTCCTAGCAGAAGCGGTTGCTCCTTAGAGTTCGATGCCAGATCGATGATCTCAACGCTAGATCCGTGGTCTCTTTCCTTGAAGCAGAATCTCGGTACCGTATCGGTGTTTGCTTCCCCTGCTGAGTCGTCTCTCTCGCAGATTATGGTTGCCAGTGTAAGAACAAAAATTGTTCTACAACAGATTCCAGGATTTTGATGATAACAAAGGATGAAACCAAAAATGGCACTCTAACGAAATTTCTCTAAGTGTGCAGGACTCTGAACAAGAACAAAGGAATCTGATCGCTTTATCAGATACAGAATCGAATCAGATACAAAGTATCAGAAGATCCGAAGCATCTAAAGAAGAAGCGCGCTCTAGAAGTTCTGACTCTGAGCAAAACATCATAACAGAATACCAGAAGCTCTAAACCCCCTTTTTGGATCAACGCTGATGATCTAAAAGACCAGGACCATCAGAAGCTCTGATGTCACATCACAAAGATCTCAGATTAGTAACGTAGATTCTGACGAAAAATTTCCTTATCCAGAAAGAGTAATGGAAACTACAACTTCAAATGGAAAGAAATTGTATTTGGAAAGAAGTTATTGAGGGAGACAAACTTGTTTTGGCAAGAAACACAGAAGTTATGGCATTAAACTCTCATCAAAGACAAAATATCTGCCATCACTACAACGGTCCCTTCACCTCTATATAAAGGACGACAAACTTCATTGAGAGACACACCTGAACGCACAGAAAAACTCTCTCTCTCTTTTAGTATTTCACGAGCTGTTGCTCAAACGTGAAATCCTTTGCTTGCTCTATTTGCTGTAATATTTGCTTTATCTTAGAAGCACCTTTAGATTACAATTCTCTTCTGCTTAATTGATTTTGTTCCTTAAGTGACTCTGCGTAGTCAGTATACTTGGGAGGACTAAGAGATCTTTCTCTTAGACGTTGGTTGTAATAATCTTTCAAGATTAGTGGATTAAGTCCTTTTTGAAGGCAAAATCACCTTGGCCGGGTGGACTGGAGTAGCTTTGTGTTATAAGCGAACCAGTATAAAATCCTGTGTGTTCTTATTCTGAAAAAGCACTTATTTTCCAAAACAATTCAAACCCCCCTTTCTTGTTTTTCTCACCTTCAATTGGTATCAGAGCTTCGGCTCTGTTATTGATTTTCTAATCAAACACTTAACAGTGTAGAGAGATCCAGAACGAGAAAAACTATGGCCCACACAAATGAAAGAGACAGTTACAATGCTAAGCCTCCTGTCTTTGATGGAGAGAAATTAGATTACTGGAAAGATAGAATTGAAAGCTTCTTTCTAGGCTATGACGCTGATCTCTGGGACATTGTCACAGATGGATACAAACCTCCTGTAACAGATGCTGGAGTTGAAGTTCCCAGAAGTAAGATGTCAGACGATCAGAAGCGAGAATTCAAGAATCATCACAAAGCCAGAACGATACTTCTCAATGCCATATCTTACAACGAGTATGAAAAAATTACCAACAGGGAAACAGCTAAAGACATACTCGACTCCCTGAGAATGACTCATGAAGGAAACTCTCAGGTCAAAGAAACAAAGGCTCTGGCTCTAATCCAGAAATATGAAGCCTTCAAAATGGAGGATGACGAAGCCATAGAGGTAATGTTCTCTAGATTCCAAACTCTTATTGCAGGTCTCAAAGTTCTAGACAAAGGATACACAACTGCAGACCATGTCAAAAAGATAGTCAGAAGTTTGCCAAAGAAGTGGAGACCCATGGTCACTGCCTTAAAGGTTTCAAAGGATCTGAACATCATCAGTCTTGAAGAGCTTGTCAGTTCACTCAGAAATCATGAGATAGAACTAGAGGAAGATGAGCCTCAGAAGAAGAACAAGTCTGTAGCATTAAAGCCCAGACCTGAAAAGCGCAAATCTGACAGAAACAAAGCCTTCCAGGCCGAAATAGAAGATGCTGATGACTCTGAACAGGAAGATTCTGATGAT
The DNA here is from genome assembly GCF_024323335.1 of Lathyrus oleraceus. Taxonomy (NCBI): domain Eukaryota; kingdom Viridiplantae; phylum Streptophyta; class Magnoliopsida; order Fabales; family Fabaceae; genus Lathyrus; species Lathyrus oleraceus. The sequence continues at coordinate 28,095,508 of NC_066579.1, forward strand.
GAAGAAGAATTGTCCCTTCTAACCAGAAGAGTTAAACAACTTTGGAAAAAGAGGAACAATAACTTCAGAAGACCAAGACCCAGAGGGGATCGATCAGAATCAACCTCAAAAGGTAAAACTAACAAAGATGTTACCTGTTATGAATGTAAAGAAACAGGTCACTACAGGAATGAATGTCCCAAGTTAAAGAAAGACAGTTCCATAAAAGAGAGCTTCAAGAAGAATTCCCTTAGAACCAAGAAGGGATTGATGGCTACCTGGGATGATAGTGAATCTGACTCTGATGAACAGGAAAATGTGGCGTTCATGGCTACCACATCCAGGAACACTTCAGATGAAGAATCTGAATCAGAAGAGGTATTTTCTGAACTCTCTCGATCTGACCTAGAATCATGCTTGTCTGAAACTCTTAGCTCATATCAGAAACTAAAACAAAAATTTAAAGCAATAAAAGGCTGCCTTGAAGAAAAATTTGAAGAATGTGGCAAGCTTGAGATAACAATTCTAGAACTAAAAGATGAAAACAAAGTTTTGACATCACTAAGAGATGCAGCAAAGAAAAATTGTTTAAAACTGGAAGAAGCGTTATCTCAAGCTCCACAAACGTCAAACACGATAATTTATAAATACGAAAAAACCTTTCAAAAGTTTCTGAAAAATGGGATAGGAAGGAGTGTAATGGCATCCATGATTTATGGAGTCAGTCAGAACAATAGAAAAGGAATTGGGTATGATCCTAAGGAAGATAAAACTTCTACTAGTGATCAACCTAAATCTCCATTTTCATATCACTATACACACACACAAGAGCAAAAATTTGATAATGCTAGAAAACCCAAAGTGATAAGAAACTCTGGGAAAACTAATCATAAAGGACCCAAGAGACTCTGGGTACCAAAAGATAAGATTGTTTATGTTGCAGATATCTTATGCAGCAAAGTTCAAACACTAGTCATGGTACCTGGACTCTGGATTCTCGCGACACATGATGGGAAGAAAGTCTATGTTCCAAAGCCTGGAACTTAAAGACGCTGGATTCGTAGGCTTCGGAGGAGATCAGAAAGGAAGGATCAGAGGCTCCGGAACTATTGGTAATGGTACTCTTCCCTCTATATCTGATGTCCTTTACGTAGAAGGATTAATGCATAACTTGTTATCCATAAGTCAATTAAGTGATAACGGTTATGATGTAATCTTTAATCAAAAAAATGTAAAGTCATAAATCAAAATAATGGTTCTGTCCTATTCACAGGCAAGAGGAAGAATAAGACACTCCAAGAGATGGCCAGAACTATGATCAATGAAACCAATGTGGCTAAGCACTTTTGGGCCGAAGTTGTAAATACAACGTGCTATATTCAGAATAGAATCTCCATAAGACCTATTTTGGAAAAGACTCCCTATGAACTGTGTAAAGGAAGAAAACCAAACATTTCATATTTTCATCCTTTTGGATGTTCCTGCTTTATTTTAAACACTAAAGAACATCTAAACAAGTTTGATTCCAAAGCATAGAAAGGTATTATGTTAGGATACTCAGAACGCTCTAAAGGCTACAGAGTATACAATACAGAAACCAAAATTATGGAAGAATCAATTCATGTCAGATTTGACGATAAGCTTGACCCTGAAAAGTCAAAGCTATTTGAGAATTTTGCAGATTTGGAAATCACTCTTGCAGGATCTGACAAAGCTCTAGAAGCAACTGCCATTCAAAATCTTGAAGAAATTAACCTTCCATTAATCCCAAAGAAAGCTAAAAGTCGCCTCAACATATCTGAAGAGTTGATTCTGGGTAACAAGGACGAACCTGTCAGAACCAGGTCTACCTTCAAGACCTCTGAAGAAACTCCTCTGGGACTAGTATCCCTGATTGAGCCTATGTCCTGTGATGAGGCACTTCAAGATAACGACTGGGTTCTAGCCATGCAAGAGGAACTAGATCAATTCACAAAGAACGATGTTTGGGATCTTGTTCCTAAGCCCAGAGGAACTCACGTTATCGGAACCAGATGGGTATTCAGAAACAAGCTGAATGAGAAAGGAGAAATCGTCAGAAACAAAGCTCGACTGGTGGCTCAAGGTTACAGTCAACAAGAAGGTATTGACTACAATGAAACCTTTGCTCCAGTCGCCAGGTTAGAATATATTCGTCTTCTTGTATCTTTCGCTATAAATCATTCTATCAAATTGTATCAAATGGATGTCAAGAGCGCATTCCTTAATGGTTATATATCAGAAGAAGTGTATGTCAACCAACCTCCAGGTTTTGAAAATCCAAATTATCCAGAACATGTTTTTAAACTTAAAAAATCCTTATATGGACTTAAACAAGCTCCCAGAGCTTGGTATGAACGTTTAAGTAACTTTCTTCTGGAACATAATTTTATCAGAGGGAAAGTTGACTCCACACTCTTCTGTAAAAACCTTAACAATGATCTCATGATATGCCAGATATACGTTGATGATATCATTTTTGGTTCAGCTAACGCCTCTGTTTGTCAAGAATTCTCTGAGTTAATGCAGGCAGAGTTTGAAATGAGCTTAATGCAAGAACTAAAGTTCTTTCTAGGAATTCAAATTAACCAAACTTCAGAAGTCACGTACGTTCATCAAAGCAAATACATAAAAGATGTTCTGAAGAAATTTGACATGGCTGAATGCAACTCTGCAAAGACTCCCATGCATCCAACGTGCATTCTTGAAAAGGAAGAAATCAGTAAAAAGGTTTGTCAGAAGCTCTATCGTGGTATGATAGGCTCTCTTCTCTATCTGACTGCTACTCGACCTGATATTCTCTTTAGTGTTTGTCTCTGTGCCAGATTTCAATCAGATCCTAGAGAAACTCACTTAACAGCAGTTAAGAGAATTCTTAAATACCTGAAAGGAACTCCTAACCTGGGCCTGATGTATGAGAAAACATCAGAGTATAGACTCTCTGGTTATTGTGATGCAGATTACGCAGGAGATAGATTGGAACGTAAAAGCACATCTGGAAATTGTCAGCTCTTGGGAAACAATCTGATATCCTGAGCAAGCAAAAGGCAATCAACTATCGCCCTGTCCACGGCAGAAGCAGAATACATCTCAGCATCACTGTGCACTACTCAGATGCTCTAGATGAAGAATCAGTTAGAAGATCTGCAAATCTTCGAGAGTAACATTCCTATCTTTTGTGATAATACTGCTGCCATTTGTTTAAGTAAGAATCCCATTTTGCACTCCAGAGCTAAGCACATTGAAATAAAACATCATTTTATCAGAGACTATGTTCAGAAAGGGATAGTAACATTGAAGTTCATTGATACAGATCATCAATGGGCAGATATCTTTACTAAACCTTTAGCTAAAGATAGATTCCTCTTTATCTTAGAAAATCTGAACATTCAAAACTGCCCTGAATAAAATGTGCCTCTGAGGTTGTTAAATGAGACTCTGAAATAAACTAATGGATTCTGCCTCTGACTCAGATACCTCTACCTGGTTAGAAGTCATCTGAGTTAGAAATCTCCAGGAACCAATCCCTTGGTATTCCTGAAGATCAGATAAATCAAACCACGTGGAGTGCCTTGCGTCTAACCTTGAAACTTCTAGACAGCTGTCCAGCATTTATCAAGGAACAATCTCTTGAGATATCCTCGAGCAGTGTGCTGACTGTTGGGATTAGACATCATTTATGAGCTATAATCATTTCTCCCTCTAAACGTGCTAACTTGGTTTTTGTGCTAAAACTCTGATTTTTGTGTCGTTTTGCATGCGCCCAAATTTGGGTATTTAAACACTTTTTTTCTCACTCTGCACACATTTCACTCTCACTCACTCTTTAAACCCCAGTTCTCTCAAGGCATTTCTACAAGCAGTTCATCTTCCTCTCAGTTCTTCATCAACACCATGGATGCTCAACAACAAACTGTGTTCAACTACTCTCAGCAAATAGACTCAAGCAATCAAGTTCCAAGCACAAGCAACCCTACTCCAACGGTTACAGACGTAGTTACAACACCAGTATACAAGGAGCCTCACATTCTTGATCGTGAGCCCCACATTCATCTTGCAACGCCCTTTGACAAACTGGAAGTGTTGTGTGAATCCTTGGTGGATTTTGATAACATGAGAAGAAATGGCGTAGACCTCACTGAAGAACTTCGCAAACAAGGTTGGGGAAACTACTTTCAACGCCTCTACGGTCCAGTTTACCCAAATCTCATTAAAGAATTCAGGAGATTTGCTGATGCTGACGATTTATTCATCGTTTCCTATGTTTTGGGAGTAAAGATGGTCATAACTGAGAAGTCCATCGCTGCTCTTCTAAACATGGAGAAAGATGGAGGAAGAAGAATTTACAACATCAATCTCAGGGCGAAATACATTTCTCATGAAATCAACCCAACAATCTTCAAACAACACGCAGAAGGCAACCCCTCAAAGAACAAGGAACTACTTCATAACCTCCGGGTTTGGCTCAAAATAATTCTGGGTATAATCCATCATCGCCCAGCGTCAAACTCCTCAGACTACATAAACACAAATCAGAAATGTATTATGTACTGCATTCACAAAGGTCTGAAGCTATGCCTTCCTGCACTTCTCTTCAAATACCTCAGAGATTCTGTACGAGAAACCAGAAATCACATGAAGCCCAGAACTTACATTCCTCTAGGAAGACTCATCTCAGATATCCTGATAGAAAGTGGTCTCGTGGACCATCTGGTAAAGCTCAGGCTCATGGAAGACATGGCGATAGACACTAGAAAGCCTCTGAACTCCAGGAATCTGAAGAGCATGGGGATTCTGGAGAAGGTCAACGTTAGACCTACTCTGGACACCTCTTGGGAAGCCTTAAAAGATCAGAGGAAAATTCCCCATGGTCTATATCTGTTCTCCAAGGAAGAACCCAAAGAGGCAATCCTCCACTATCTCCAAGGTCTGAAGGATGAAGGAGTGGATATCTCAGAATTCAAGTTGAGCGAACTGCCAGATAAAGCTCCCAACTTCATGAGGCATAAAAGAGGTCCATCTGAGAAGACATCGAAGGCGAAGAAAGCGAAGCTAGAAGATTCCTCTGGATCAAGACCGCCAACACCTCTGCATGAGTCTTCTGGTAAGTCTGTCTCTACTGCTCCCTCTGCACAAACACAACAACCTGCTTCTTCTATCCCTCTACCAACACCTCTCTACACTTCTTCTGAAACCCCTCCTTCAACCACCAGAACATCTCAACCACTCCCAAAATTCAACCTTGCCACTACCTCCTTACCCCTATCTGAAGCTGAACAAATGAATGAAACCACCTCCTCATCTTCAGCCCCAGAATCACCTCCTTACTTTGTCATCTCATCTGACACAGAACTCTCTGACCCCTCTTCTCCCACTCTAGCCCAACTTCAGACTCAAAACCGTGCCTCACAACAACCACAACAACCTCCACCTGAACCTGAAGTAACCTCACCACCCATAGAATAACCAACCATCACTCCCTCTGACCCCAACACCTCTGACATTACCCCTCCAAACACTTCCGCTGAACCTCAAACTCTCAACCTAAGCCCTCCCTCTTCCTCACCTCCACCATCTGAACCTGAACACTCCCTGCCAACCCTAGAAGAGGCAATTATGTTGTTTGTAGGAGCATCAGTGGAAAAGGTCAAGTCTATGACCTTCAACTCTGGCATCAGTGATGATCCTTCTTCTGTTAGGACACACTAGAACAGAGTTATTGGCTGGATGACCTCTGAGGCCTTCAAGCTGAAAAACCTCTCTGAGCAAGTCCGAAACGACTTCATCAGAGACGCTGAGGCAATACTACAGGAGCGCTTAGCCAGAGAAGCTGAGGAAGAAGCCAGAAGGGAAGCATAAGAAAGAGCAAGACAAGAAGAACTTCAAAGGGTAAAGGAAGCTGAAGCCAAAGTTCTAGCTGATGCTGCTGTTGCTGAAGCTGAAGCAAAAGCCGCCGCTGAAGCTGAAGCTCTCCGTGCTGAAGAACAACATGCTCTGACTCAGGGGGAGTCCTCTACATTTGCCCCTATGGTTCTCAAGACCCTTGAGGAGCTTCAGAAAGAGCAGAAGGAATTCCAAGCCAGATTGGATCAACAGGACACAGTCAACGCCAACATCCAGAATCTGCTGACTCAACTGCTTCAGAGAATGCCTCCTCCTCCCAACCCTTAGGCACCTAGGCTTATTTCTTGTTTTTTTTTGTGCCTGTTGTTTCTGCTTGTTTTTTTTGTGTTTTGTCTCCGATGTCTTATGCTCTTCTCTGAATATATATATATTTTCTTCCTGCTTATTATTTTTACTAAGTCTTTTTGATTCTGACAAAAAGGGGGAGAAATCAAACAGCTCTGATGAAAAATTAAAATTATCTAATTCCTTCAGTACTCTGCAAACATACTATTCAATAAAAATCTATCTAACACTCCTTGACTCAGAAAGTTGCAGAAGGGTATCTAGAAACTTCACTGCTTGGAAGCTCTGGTAAGAACTTCTGAACTCCCTAGCTTATCTCAGGGGGAGCTCACTTCTATCTGATCTGATAAACTCTTATCTGAATGTTTCATCTATTAATTAAGTTTGTTTTGTCATCATCAAAAAGGGGGAGATTGTAAGAACAAAAATTGTTCTACAACAGATTCCAAGATTTTGATGATAACAAAGGATGAAACCAAAAATGGCACTCTAACGAAATTTCTCTAAGTGTGCAGGACTCTGAACAAGAACAAAGGAATCTGATCGCTTTATCAGATACAAAATCGAATCAGATACAAAGTATCAGAAGATCCGAAGCATCTAAAGAAGAAGGGCGCTCTAGAAGTTCTGACTCTGAGCAAAACAGCATAACAGAATACCAGAAGCTCTAAACCCCCTTTTTGGATCAACGCTGATGATCTAAAAGACCAGGACCATCAGAAGCTCTGATGTCACATCACAAAGATCTCAGATTAGTAACGTAGATTCTGACGAAAAATTTCCTTATCCAGAAAGAGTAACGGAAACTACAACTTCAAATGGAAAGAAATTGTATTTGGAAAGAAGTTATTCAGGGAGACAAACTTGTTTTGGCAAGAAACACAAAAGTTATGGCATTAAACTCTCATCAAAGACAAAATATCTGCCATCACTACAACGGTCCCTTCACCTCTATATAAAGGACGACAAACTTCATTGAGAGACACACCTGAACGCACAGAAAAACTCTCTCTCTCTCTCTCTCTTAGTATTTCATGAGCTGTTGCTCAAACGTGAAATCCTTTGCTTGCTCTATTTGCTGTAATATTTTCTTTATCTTAGAAGCACCTTTAGATTACAATTCTCTTCTACTTAATTGATTTTGTTCCTCAAGTGACTCTGCGTAGTCAGTATACTTGGGAGGACTAAGAGATCTTTCTCTTAGACGTTGGTTGTAATAATCTTTCAAGATTAGTGGATTAAGTCCTTTTTGAAGGCAAAATCACCTTGGCCGGGTGGACTGGAGTAACTTTGTGTTATAAGCGAACCAGTATAAAATCCTGTGTGCTCTTATTCTGAAAAAGCGCTTATTTTCCAAAACAATTCAAACCCCCCTTTCTTGTTTTTCTCACCTTCAGCCAGAACCACTATCGCCTTCCCCAACAGCAGGTTTTTAGTGCCGTTCTCTCCCCAGCCAGAGTCTCGGTATTTCGTCATTGCTAGAACACCGTGTGGCGGGTCATTTCCCCACAGAGTTCTTTGTGCTGTGCATCTCCAACAGCCTTGTCAGGGTCCAGAAGATGGTGATCATTTCCCCAGCAGATTCCCCTGCCTCGGCTTGGCATTCTACCCAGCATTTTGCATCACTGCATGTAGAATCATATTGCATTGCATCCTCCCAAATCGCGTAGCATTTCCATTTTCATGGAGCATTACGCCATTGAAAAATTCAAATATACGCATGTAAGCATAAAACATTCTCGGTATCCCAAGTGATAAGCCAGAAGTTGTTTCCAGTACTCAGACTGAAGATTGTTCATGACTTACCTTTATTATCCCCAGCAAGTGTCATTGGCCCATGCGCCGCCTCTATTATCTTTCCCTATTTCTGCCGATGCTGACAGGCATGAAGTTTTTCCAGTATTCAGACCGAAGTGGCATTCAGGCCAATTTTCCAATGTTCAGATCGAAGAAGTTTCCGACATTCAGGTCGATGCAACTTGTGGCATTCAGGCCAGTTTCCGATGTTCAGATCGAAGAAGTTTCCGACATTCAGGTCGATGCAACTTGTGGCATTCAGGTCAGTTTCCGATGTTCAGATCGAAGAAGTTTCCGACATTCAGGTCAATGCAACTTGTGGCATTCAGGCCAGTTTCCGGTATTCAGACCTTCAGGCCAGTTTTCCGATGTTCAGATCGAAGAAGTTTCCGACATTCAGGTCGATGCAACTTGTGGCATTCAGGCCAGTTTCTGGTATTCAGACCGAAGTGGCATTCAGGCCAGTTTCCGGTATTCAGACCGAGGTGGCGTTCAGGCCAGTTTTCCGATGTTCAGATCAAAGAAGTTTCCGACGTTCAGGTCGATGCAACTTGTGGCATTCAGACCAATTTTCCGATATTCAGATCGAAGTGGCTTTCAGGCCAATTTTCCGATATTCAGATCGAAGTGGCATTCATGCCAGTTTTCCGATGTTCAGATCGAAGAAGTTTCTGACATTCAGGTCGATGCAACTTGTGGCATTCAGGCCAGCCTCTCGGTGTTTAGACCAATATTAATAATCTCATATCTTCCGATGTTCAGATCGAAGTCATTTCCAGTATTTAGACTGATGAGCGGCATTCAGGCCATGGTTATTTCTGTGTTACCATTTATTTTGGTATCCAGGTTAACATTCTTTTTCGGTATTCAGACTGACTCTCACCGTACCAGACGGATTCTTCTTTCAAGACCACCTCTTTGCCGATTCTGATAGGCATTGTTACTTCACTTTACTTCAGTGCAAATTTTCGAGCTTGTATTGTATTCAATCCCTTGATACCTTGAAAGTGCGAAAGCCGCTGTTATCTTCTTTTCGGGTCTCCAGTTGATTGAATAGGGGCAGCTGTAATACCTCAAAATTTTCCCCCCTCATCCATGCATTCATTTTTAGGTCATTTAACATTTCATATTGCATTTCATCATGTCAATCGGAATTAGATCCAAGAAGCTTGAATATCATCCAAGACACTTTGTGGGTCCTATCTGGGTGATCAGTCAACACAAGGGAATGGCTTGAGATACTTCCAACATGTTCAAATGGGGTCTATTCATCAGTCAAAACATTAATCTTGAAGGAGCAAAAGTTTGTTCATGAGTTGTCATGCTCGCTAGGCGAGCAGAATGGGTCGCCTAGCAAGTCCCAAGAAAAGCCACCAGAATCACCTACGCTCAGAGGAATTTCTTGAACTGTCATGCTCGCTAGGCGAAGCCCACGCGTTTTGAAAAAAAAAAACGAAAATAAATAAAATAAATAAATAAAATATAACAGAAAAATCTTGGACTTGGGCCTCTCTCTTTTGAGCCCACAAAGTCACAAAAATCAGGTTATAAATTCTAGACTTCCATCTCCCAAAAAAAACCCTGGGAAAAAGATAGTGAGAGAAGAGCTAACAGAGTTCAGAGCAACCTCTAGAGACTGAAAGGAACTCATCTGCAAAGAGCCAATTCCATCTCATATAAACCCTCAGATTTCTTTGCAAACCCAACCGGGCAATTCAATTTCATTCGATCTCTCCAATCAGGTTTGCCCTATTTCCACTACTTTATACTTTCAACCTGAAATTTTTGATACCCTTTTAATGCATTTGTTTGACAAGAGGTTTAGGCCTCCTACCCTTGGTTGCTTTTTGTGAGTCTTTTTGTGAATTTTAATGATATGATTCATGTGGTTACATTTTGATTTGGGGCAACTCTTGATTGCACCCTATCTTGTTTCTCTAACCTGTTTGTTGAGTTTTTGTGAGGGCTCACATGACTCTGAAAGGATAGCTTGCTGGGTATTCCACTTTATTTATGGGGTACCATTTGGAGGTTTATTCCGATTACCTGTATTGACTTGCTTTCTTTGATGGTGCCAGCTTGAGAGATCTCTGGGTTTCTTATTACTTTAGTTGCTGTTACTTCGGATCTTTATCCGTGTGGTAGATCTCTTGATCCTTTATCTTTCCCGCATTTTACCGCTTTCTTAGCTGGAAGACCTCAATAGGAGGCAATGTTTTCTTTTGTTTATTTACTTTTGTATGGGGTTACAAAGATATCTCAATGAGCCTACCGACTGTTTAAAAGTTATAGCATCTACAACATCACCTTCAACATCAGAATCTAACTTGTGATTTGTTTCAGCAGGTGTGATTGCAGACTTGTAATTTATCATCTCAATTATCTTTAGAAGCTCAAGTTCATACTTTAACTGATGCAAAATTATACCCTTAATAGAGTACAAAATCTTCATTCCTAGAAAATATGTCATATTTTCTAGATCAGTTGTCTCAAACTCATTCATCAACACCTTCTTGAACTTAGCTATCTCAGCTAAACATTTCCCTGTTAGCAATATGTCATCAACATAGAGACATACCAGAATCATATTGTTATCAGATGCACACTGAACATAAACACAATTCTCCATCTCATATTTTCTGAATCCTTAAAGCTTGAAAAATGAATCAATTTTCAAATTCTAGACTCTAGGAGCTTGTTTCAGTCCATACAAGGCTTTATGAAACTTGTACACCATCCCTTCCTGATTCTTTTTTCACAAATCCAAAGGTTGTGATACATAAACTTCCTCTTGTAAAGGACCATTTAGAAATGAATATTTTACATATAAATGCATTATAGGCCAATTCCTGTTAGCAACTATAGCAATCACCAGTTTGATTGTTTCATGTCTAGCTACACGAGCAAACACCTCAAAGTAATCTCTCTAGCTTCTAACCTTGTTTTGTGTTTGCCAACTGATCCATCTGGCTTTAGTTTCACCTTGTACACCCATCTGACACTAATGGATTTCTTGTTCTTTGGAAGCTCAGTCAACTCCAAAATCTTGTTTCTTTCTATAGTCTTAAGTTCTTCTTTCATGGCCTTCATCCATGCTTCCTTCTTGAGAGCTTCTTTACTATTGATTGGTTCATAGTCTACCAACATGGCACACTGAATGATTTCCCCTTCAGAGTCTATCTTAGTATCATGCAACATGTCAAACTCTACCAATCTTCTTTGTATTTGTTTGATTCTTTGTGGTCTCTGAACTTGTTCAGAATCTTCTTCAGAGGCTAAATCATCATCAGAATCTGGATCAGAATCAGATTCAACCTTAGAGTCATATTTTCCTTCAAACTCTTCTTCAGCCTCAGAGTCACTTTCATACTTTGACTCGTCTTCAAACTCAGAATCTCTTTTAGAGTCTGAAATGTCTTCAAAAGTTAGCTCAGGTGTTGACACTACACCAAAGTTGAATTGAGACTTGTTCCAATCCCACACTTATGATTCCTTCATAATGACATCTCTGCTAAATTCAACTTTGTTAGTGACATGATAATATAGCTTATAGGCACTTGTCCTGTGATACCCTACAAGCAACATGACTCTACTTCTATCATCTAACTTCTTTCTCTTAGCATCTAAAACATGTTTATAACAAACAGAACCAAACACCTTAAGATGACTTACACTTTGCTTATCTTCAGTCCACTTCTCAAACGGAATAATTTTCTTTAGCTTCTTATTTGAACACCTGTTGAGCACATATGTTGCAGTAGCAACAACCTCTCCCCACAAGGTGCGAGGGAGCATATTCTCATTCAACATACTTCTTTTCATATCAAGCAAAGTTATGTTTCTTCTTTCAGCAAGACCGTTGTGTTGAGGAGTGTATGTAGCAGTAACCTCATGCTTAACTCTATTCTCCTCACAGAACCTTCTGAACTTTGTAGAATTGTGCTCACCTCCACCATCAATTCTGAGATTTTTTCATTTCTGACACTCTATTTTTCAACCTTTACCTTAAACTTCTGAAACTCAGCAAACACCTCATGCTTAACCTTAATGAGTTTTACCCATGTCATTCTTGTGAACTCATCCATAAATTACACAAAGTAATTGTTTCTTCCAAGTGAAGTTACTTCAAATGGTCCACATACGTTAGAATGTACTACTCTTAAATCATGTTTTTCTCTTGGATCCACTTTTGATGCAAATAACAGTCTAGGTTGCTTACCTTTCATGCATATCTCACATGACTTCTTAGGCTTCACAATCTTAGGAATGTCATGTACCAGCTCCTTAAAACTCAGATGCCCTAAACTTCTAAAGTTCATAGGCCCTAATCTCTTATGCCATAACTCACTATCATCTTCAACACCTTTTGCACTAAGGCATTTAGTTTCAGTTGTTTCCACATTCACCTTGAATGTTCTGTTGCTTCCCTGTTCAGACTGCAATATCAATGCTAGAGGTTAGAGCATTTTAGCACATCCTCTAGAGCATATTAACAAATATATAATTATGGAGTTTTATGCGAATGCCAAAACCACTGAAGATGCACTTATTGTAATAATATCATTGGTACGACGTCAAATGGTTCCTTTTGATAGAGGAAACATCCATGCTCACATATAATTATGTGGCTAACCCAAGAAAATTGGATTTGTTTTTCATCCAGTTGGCTAAAGGTGACTGAGATTATGATTGCATATCAACTGATATATACAACATCAGGAAAACTTATGCTGTTAGACAATATGGGAGACCTATCTGTTTTAAGAGATTATATTTATCCAGCCAATCCCTAATGTGAATGACATTCACTCTCTATAATATTACTCCTAAAATCCATACTTCTTATGTAACTTTATACATTGCATACCTCATATGGTACATAACAAAAGGAAATCAAGTAGAAATATCCATGATAATATCCAACAAGATATGGGAAATCGTTGGTTCTCAACAAAAACATGCCCTTGAGTTTCCAAGTTTAATCATGGATTGTGCAAGCAATCCAATATGGACATTCCTGACCACTACCGTTTCCACCTGATGTCACAACTGGATAGTATATTTACTTTTTCGCTATTGCACTGACCAAAGAAGAAGAACACCATAACCACCACCAGAACCTCATACTGCACACACTGAGCATCAATTTGAAATAACTAGTTTTGATAACATGGATCCAACTCCGATAACTTATTTCACATGTAGTTGGGACGTCAATGATGCATATCACATATGTATGTTTTCTTTTAATGACTCCATAAACAAATAGCAATGAGGATGCAAGTGGTGCAAACATGTCATTCTACTCGGAATTTGGAATTGGTGATTGTCGCATCTCGAAAAATACGATTCCTCGCGATGGTCGTGGAAAAATTACGTTCGAACAGAGTCGCCGCCGAACTTTATTTATCCTAATGAAGGAATAGGAAAATATCGATAAAACCTTTTAAAAAACAGAATAATGGTCGTCGCAACCATATTCGGGTTCGGGAGTCGATTACGCAAGGGGAAGGTATTAGCACCCCTCACGTCCGTTGTACTCAACGAAAACCTTTTAGTCCAATTTGCTATTTGAATGTTAGTTAAATGTTATTCGCTTTCTTCGAGTAATTAGAGTTGATAATAGAGATGGATGAAGACCTCAGAAGGGGAAAGGGGAGGTTTTTTATTCGTGTGCTCGCGAAGATACAGCAATCTCCTGCCTACGTATTGATCGCGACTTTATGAGTCGAATTTGGGGTACAAACTGCAAGTGCACAGTTCTATCGCGTAGTTTTAAAAGATATCGATCCCACAGGGACTTATGAATCGATATACCGTTATCTAAGGTTACTTCGTAAAGCTAAGGTGGATAATGTTTGATTGTTTGGGGAAAAGGGCTAAAACTAAAATAAGATCTAAAATTAATATCTAATAAGCGGATATCGATACGTAATTCATCGTAATTAGGGAATCAATCCTTTATTGGTTTCTTGGTTTTAAAGTAAATCTTTTCAGTTGACGCTATTGGTTAAAAGTTTTATCTCAAACTCTCGCTCTGTTGAATAAACTATGATTTTATATTAACGTAGCTGTCACTTATAGTTAAGTCAAAAACCACTTTTTGAAAACAATAGAATCCGTAGAAACTCTTTTTAAGAAAACACTAATCGTTTAAACACCCTTATCTCAAACTCTCGCTCTGTTGACTTAGGTTATATAATTAAATTCAAATGCTTAACTCTCGTCCTCACATTCAACCTTTAAAAATACTTTTTGAAAAAGATTAGAATTTAATTAACTCTAAAAATTGCTCTCGCCCTGATTTAGAATTAATGCTCAATTTACTATGTCCAGTTAAAAACTCAAACTCTCGTTCTATTGAATTTAACTTCTTTATGTCTTTTACTCTCGTACAAAAACTTTGTTATTAAACCTGTAAATTGAGACCGTAAAAAGAGTGATTTTAATTTTAAACTTAATTAAACCAACTTAGTTTTGATTCCTTCATTCCGCTTACTTTACATACCGATACCTAAATAAATCAGCCAGACATGCTAAACAGACTTAAATAAATAACATGCATAAACAGATTCATCACAGGCAAGCAGCAAAAATTAATAATAAAAACAAGAATATATAAATTCAACAAATAAATAAAGAACCTGAATAATTAAATAGCAGTCTTGAACACTCCACCACAGACCGGTTGGATTTGTTCTTGAGTTCTTCAATCAGGCAGAAAAATAAAACGAAGGAATAAAAAAACTAGATTCTAACGTAAGGTTAGATCCGGTAAAAGGTACACAATAGTTTCCGGTGTAGAAACTATTGTGCGAAAAATTAATTAAGAGCTAGAAAAGAAAATAGAATTGCAAAAGAAAACAATATAGAAATTTGTAAAAGTAATACTGTAAAAATATGCCTAAGCTGCTGAAAGAAGAAAAAATGCGAAAACGGCAAAAATCTGGAAAAAGCGTGGAAAAAATCTGGAACCCCCTTAGGTTTTCCGTAAGGTTCTATTTATATTGGTCATGTTGTAACCGTTTCCAAGAGTGTTCCGCGTCAAATGGTCAGAGGTCGTGGCAAATGATCCGGCGTGCAAATAGGACTCAACGTCTCTGAAGCCAAAAATATAGGAGAATGGTGTGACGTCCGTCACACCATGTGTGACGCTCGTCACAGGAGTGTGCAAGGCGTGACGCTCGTCACAGCCTCTGTGACGCTCGTCACAGGCACAACGCTTGTGCTTTTTGGGCTGGGCTTTGGTCTTTGGTATTTGGTTCTTTTCACTCCTTTTTGCACCTCCTTTTCTTTCCTTTTTTACTTGTGCTTCAAATAAACCACCTGAGGCAAATAGAAAGAAAATACCGCGTAATATCTAATAAACTGAAATAAATTGCAGTAAATAATAATATAATTTAATTAAATTGAGTCCTAAAATGTTATATAATTTCATGTTATCAAACTCCCCCATACTTAGATCTTTGCCTGTCCTCAAGCAAAATACAGTATAGAACTTGTTTTAAAAATTTTAGCCAGATGAAATTTCAAAATACACATCAATTCGTACTAGGTTGCATGTAAACCTTGTTTAGAAGTAACTTGAGTTTAATCTTGACATCAACAACCACCGTCACAACCTCAGATAACCTCACCTTATGCAAACCAGTTCAAGTAATGCCATTATAGCTATCCTAGTTCCTTTACTCTTATTTCACCCATTTTCATTCTAGCGAAGTCACATTAAGCCCTTTATCTTTTCGCGCACATAGTGGAGTAACCGGTTAGTGATTCTGATCCCCTTTTAGCTAGAAGTTCTGGTACATAAGTCGGATAACTTCGTTATTCAGTCCATTGCAAATTGCGGGGGATCGGACCGTAGTCTGCCCTACCAAGTTCAGCACCAGATACCTGCTGAACCAACTCATAATGGATCTTTCATATTATGCTTTTGTATGATCTGCAACCTTTAGATTAAATGATCTGGTAAGGATCACCTAACTTAATTAGTGCATTTCCTGATATATATATATTTTTTATGTTACTTTGGGAATCATTCACTTATATTCATCGGCTCTCCACGTAGTTTGCTATTAAGATGGTGCTGACTTCTCGTATAAACTACTTGGGGTTACTATAAAACTAAAAGTTCAAGGAATTGGTATAATAGGTACTTATCCTGATCTAACATGTTGAAGTTCTCAGAGCGTTGTTATGGTAATGATTTTGTTTTTGATTTCACTCAAGTTTTATAAAATAAGCAACCTTTATACTTATTTGGTGTGTTAAATTTTTGTTATGGCTCAAGAAAATTGAGGGGAATAGATAATAAGAATTTTTCACACTAGGGACTTGACTTAAAATAAATCTATATTATAATAATTTTTTTTTTCATAATAAGAAAGGGAAATAACAATGAAAGGGAAAATAACATACTTGAAAAGGGAAGGTTGAAAAGGGAAATAACAATGAAAAGGAAAATAACATACTTGAAAAGGGAAGGTTGAAAGAACAAGGTTTTCCCCCCCACACTTAAATGAAACATTGTCCCCAATGTTTCAAAGAAAACAAAAGAAAATGAATAGAAAAATGAAAGAAAAAGTCAATGTTGCCTTCCGCCTCGTGTTCTGGGACCTGGTGATCGTTGACGTACTCCTAAGTCGTCAAACCTGCTAAGCAACTCAGTGAACCGCTGGTCGGTTATTGCATTCCTTGCTTCCTGTTGTTGTTGTTGCATCTGGCGCATCAGTTGCATCACTTTGACATTCTGCGCCTGCATGGTATCAATGGCGTCCATGATATCCTCATTAGTTGCTAGCCTCCTTCTGCGACGACGTCGGGAGGATGGAGGTGGATCAATAGGGTGTTCATCTAAGTCATAAAGTCAGCTATTGTGGTTGTGAACACTCGTTCTCTCATGATTAGGCAAGGTAAATAGTCGGGCCACTAAGGTGTTATTCTCTTCCTTACCAAATAAGGTGTGGGCTAGTATTTTATGAAAATATCGGATAGTAGGGTTATGGATCTTTTGTGAGTGCATCTCATTCGGGTTTGGGTTGGGTTCTCCGGATATGCAACCCCAGAAGTCATCGAGATCAATGTCATCAATAAGGTCCTCCTGGCGGGTATTAAAGACGAAAGGGCCGCTAGGGGATCCTAAGAGGTCAGCAAGGTCTCGACGGGTGTAGGTGAAGTCCATGCTAAATAACCTAAAGGATATTAACCCTTTGTTAAGTCCGTAACCATGTTCAGGGATGTATACAAGGGAAATCAGGAATTCTAAGGTTAGCTCACGGTACGTGACAAACCGTCTCTTAATGGCTGCGTTCTCCTACCCAAGTTGGATAAACATAAACAGGATGATATCTCAGATGCTTAATTTATCCATGGTCGGTCCATCATAATATATGGTCAGTGCCATATCCTTCTGGGCTAGATAATCATACCGCCTTCTCTGAACACTGCCTCTGAAAATGGTATCTACTGGTTGCATGATGAAAGTCAGTAGCTCGATGAATTCAAGTAGATACTGGCATTAAGTCAGTAATGGTTATTAAAGAAAAATACGGATTGACTTTATGAAAGGGAAGGAAAAAAAATGGATAGAGAGAAAAATTGACATTAATAGAACTGGAAATATTCGCTATGTTTTACGTCGATAGCGCAGCGACTCAGGAGTGTAAGTACTCATGGTGGTTCTTTCGAGGATGAATCCTCGGTCAAACTTTTAATTATCCTTGATTTCCATGGCCACTTATCAATCCATCTCTCATAACCGTCACTTTTTCTTCTTTTTCTTCTGCGAGGTAGTTTATCCTCCTGAACTTGTGGTGGTGGTTCTGGCTCTATTATGGGAGCTAGCTTTTCAGGTTTAGGTTCAATTTTTGAAAACACCACCTCAAAGTCTGGTTTTCCCCTTTTTATACTAATTAGTTCCCTAATTTCATGGGCTTCAAATTCTCTCTTCTTGTTCAGGGTGGCAGATAAAGGTGCATTGGTGTGGATATTTTCTGATAGCTCCTCATTTCTTTCGGATTTGGGGTCTACCTTAACTTCCACAGACCTTCGCGGGAAAGGAATTGGTGATTTATAGGGAGGAGGGACAACACATAGTTCTTCCTTCTCTACCTTTTTGACAACCTCCCTTTCGGGTGGTGTTTGTGGAACTTTCTCAATCTCTATTTTTTTCTCACCTGAACTCTCCTCATTATCACTATCCTTAGGATTTTCGGTAAATCTTTCACTGGTGGTTGTTACCATATCCGCATGTTTCTCAGGGAAAGGTCCTAGAGGTGTCTGCGCAAGTAGGGAGATTTGAGTCTCCAATGCCTCGTTGTGAGTGACGAGGGACTCGACCACAATGTTCAGTTGCGTAAGGGTTTCATTGGTATAGAGACTTTGTTTTCTAAATTCTTCATTCTGAAGAGTTTGTGTAGCCACAAAGCGTTCCATCATAGATTCTATCCTTGAGTGAGTTTGCGTCTCAATGAAATCCTCCATTAATATTTCCAGGTTGGATTTATAGGAATCTTGCGATTCCTCAAAATACTGGGAGTGATAATCGTAGAGAAAGTTTGGGTGATACATAGTGATAGAGAAAAAAAAATGCCTTAGTCTCTACAGCGTAACAGAAGAGTTACGATATCGACTAAATAAAGTCCCCGGAAACGGCGCCAAAAACTTGATCGCGACTTTATGAGTCGAATTTGGGGTACAAACTGCAAGTGCACAGTTCTATCGCGTAGTTTTAAAAGATATCGATCCCACAGGGACTTATGAATCGATATACCGTTATCTAAGGTTACTTCGTAAAGCTAAGGTGGATAATGTTTGATTGTTTGGGGAAAAAGGCTAAAACTAAAATAAGATCTAAAATTAATATCTAATAAGCGGATATCGGTACGTAATTCGTCGTAATTAGGGAATCAATCCTTTATTGGTTTCTTGGTTTTAAAGTAAATCTTTTCAGTTGACGCTATTGATTAAAAGTTTTATCTCAAACTCTCGCTCTGTTGAATAAACTATGATTTTATATTAACGTAGCTGTCACTTATAGTTAAGTCAAAAACCACTTTTTGAAAACAATAGAATCCGTAGAAACTCTTTTTAAGAAAACACTAATCGTTTAAACACCCTTATCTCAAACTCTCGCTCTGTTGACTTAGGTTATATAATTAAATTCAAATGCTTAACTCTCGTCCTCACATTCAACCTTTAAAAATACTTTTTGAAAAAGATTAGAATTTAATTAACTCTAAAAATTGCTCTCGTCCTGATTTAGAATTAACGCTCAATTTACTATGTCCAGTTAAAAACTCAAACTCTCGTTCTATTGAATTTAACTTCTTTATGTCTTTTACTCTCGTACAAAAACTTTGTTATTAAACCTGTAAATTGAGACCGTAAAAAGAGTGATTTTAATTTTAAACTTAATTAAACCAACTTAGTTTTGATTCCTTCATTCCGCTTACTTTACATACCGATACCTAAATAAATCAGCCAGACATGCTAAACAGACTTAAATAAATAACATGCATAAACAGATTCATCACAGGCAAGCAGCAAAAATTAATAATAAAAACAAGCATATATAAATTCAACAAATAAATAAAGAACCTGAATAATTAAATAGCAGTCTTGAACACTCCACCACAGACCGGTTGGATTTGTTCTTGAGTTCTTCAATCAGGCAGAAAAATAAAACGAAGGAATAAAAAAACTAGATTCTAACGTAAGGTTAGATCCGGTAAAAGGTACACAATAGTTTCCGGTGTAGAAACTATTGTGCGAAAAATTAATTAAGAGCTAGAAAAGAAAATAGAATTGCAAAAGAAAACAATATAGAAATTTGTAAAAGTAATACTGTAAAAATATGCCTAAGCTGCTGAAAGAAGAAAAAATGCGAAAACGGCAAAAATCTGGAAAAAGCGTGGAAAAAATCTGGAACCCCCTTAGGTTTTCCGTAAGGTTCTATTTATATTGGTCATGTTGTAACCGTTTCCAAGAGTGTTCCGCGTCAAATGGTCAGAGGTCGTGGCAAATGATCCGGCGTGCAAATAGGACTCAACGTCTCTGAAGCCAAAAATATAGGAGAATGGTGTGACGTCCGTCACACCATGTGTGACGCTCGTCACAGGAGTGTGCAAGGCGTGACGCTCGTCACAGCCTCTGTGACGCTCGTCACAGGCACAACGCTTGTGCTTTTTGGGCTGGGCTTTGGTCTTTGGTATTTGGTTCTTTTCACTCCTTTTTGCACCTCCTTTTCTTTCCTTTTTTACTTGTGCTTCAAATAAACCACCTGAGGCAAATAGAAAGAAAATACCGCGTAATATCTAATAAACTGAAATAAATTGCAGTAAATAATAATATAATTTAATTAAATTGAGTCCTAAAATGTTATATAATTTCATGTTATCAAACTCCCCCATACTTAGATCTTTGCCTGTCCTCAAGCAAAATACAGTATAGAACTTGTTTTAAAAATTTTAGCCAGATGAAATTTCAAAATACACATCAATTCGTACTAGGTTGCATGTAAACCTTGTTTAGAAGTAACTTGAGTTTAATCTTGACATCAACAACCACCGTCACAACCTCAGATAACCTCACCTTATGCAAACCAGTTCAAGTAATGCCATTATAGCTATCCTAGTTCCTTTACTCTTATTTCACCCATTTTCATTCTAGCGAAGTCACATTAAGCCCTTTATCTTTTCGCGCACATAGTGGAGTAACCGGTTAGTGATTCTGATCCCCTTTTAGCTAGAAGTTCTGGTACATAAGTCGGATAACTTCGTTATTCAGTCCATTGCAAATTGCGGGGGATCGGACCGTAGTCTGCCCTACCAAGTTCAGCACCAGATACCTGCTGAACCAACTCATAATGGATCTTTCATATTATGCTTTTGTATGATCTGCAACCTTTAGATTAAATGATCTGGTAAGGATCACCTAACTTAATTAGTGCATTTCCTGATATATATATATTTTTTATGTTACTTTGGGAATCATTCACTTATATTCATCGGCTCTCCACGTAGTTTGCTATTAAGATGGTGCTGACTTCTCGTATAAACTACTTGGGGTTACTATAAAACTAAAAGTTCAAGGAATTGGTATAATAGGTACTTATCCTGATCTAACATGTTGAAGTTCTCAGAGCGTTGTTATGGTAATGATTTTGTTTTTGATTTCACTCAAGTTTTATAAAATAAGCAACCTTTATACTTATTTGGTGTGTTAAATTTTTGTTATGGCTCAAGAAAATTGAGGGGAATAGATAATAAGAATTTTTCACACTAGGGACTTGACTTAAAATAAATCTATATTATAATAATTTTTTTTTTCATAATAAGAAAGGGAAATAACAATGAAAGGGAAAATAACATACTTGAAAAGGGAAGGTTGAAAAGGGAAATAACAATGAAAAGGAAAATAACATACTTGAAAAGGGAAGGTTGAAAGAACAAGGTTTTCCCCCCCACACTTAAATGAAACATTGTCCCCAATGTTTCAAAGAAAACAAAAGAAAATGAATAGAAAAATGAAAGAAAAAGTCAATGTTGCCTTCCGCCTCGTGTTCTGGGACCTGGTGATCGTTGACGTACTCCTAAGTCGTCAAACCTGCTAAGCAACTCAGTGAACCGCTGGTCGGTTATTGCATTCCTTGCTTCCTGTTGTTGTTGTTGCATCTGGCGCATCAGTTGCATCACTTTGACATTCTGCGCCTGCATGGTATCAATGGCGTCCATGATATCCTCATTAGTTGCTAGCCTCCTTCTGCGACGACGTCGGGAGGATGGAGGTGGATCAATAGGGTGTTCATCTAAGTCATAAAGTCAGCTATTGTGGTTGTGAACACTCGTTCTCTCATGATTAGGCAAGGTAAATAGTCGGGCCACTAAGGTGTTATTCTCTTCCTTACCAAATAAGGTGTGGGCTAGTATTTTATGAAAATATCGGATAGTAGGGTTATGGATCTTTTGTGAGTGCATCTCATTCGGGTTTGGGTTGGGTTCTCCGGATATGCAACCCCAGAAGTCATCGAGATCAATGTCATCAATAAGGTCCTCCTGGCGGGTATTAAAGACGAAAGGGCCGCTAGGGGATCCTAAGAGGTCAGCAAGGTCTCGACGGGTGTAGGTGAAGTCCATGCTAAATAACCTAAAGGATATTAACCCTTTGTTAAGTCCGTAACCATGTTCAGGGATGTATACAAGGGAAATCAGGAATTCTAAGGTTAGCTCACGGTACGTGACAAACCGTCTCTTAATGGCTGCGTTCTCCTACCCAAGTTGGATAAACATAAACAGGATGATATCTCAGATGCTTAATTTATCCATGGTCGGTCCATCATAATATATGGTCAGTGCCATATCCTTCTGGGCTAGATAATCATACCGCCTTCTCTGAACACTGCCTCTGAAAATGGTATCTACTGGTTGCATGATGAAAGTCAGTAGCTCGATGAATTCAAGTAGATACTGGCATTAAGTCAGTAATGGTTATTAAAGAAAAATACGGATTGACTTTATGAAAGGGAAGGAAAAAAAATGGATAGAGAGAAAAATTGACATTAATAGAACTGGAAATATTCGCTATGTTTTACGTCGATAGCGCGGCGACTCAGGAGTGTAAGTACTCATGGTGGTTCTTTCGAGGATGAATCCTCGGTCAAACTTTTAATTATCCTTGATTTCCATGGCCACTTATCAATCCATCTCTCATAACCGTCACTTTTTCTTCTTTTTCTTCTGCGAGGTAGTTTATCCTCCTGAACTTGTGGTGGTGGTTCTGGCTCTATTATGGGAGCTAGCTTTTCAGGTTTAGGTTCAATTTTTGAAAACACCACCTCAAAGTCTGGTTTTCCCCTTTTTATACTAATTAGTTCCCTAATTTCATGGGCTTCAAATTCTCTCTTCTTGTTCAGGGTGGCAGATAAAGGTGCATTGGTGTGGATATTTTCTGATAGCTCCTCATTTCTTTCGGATTTGGGGTCTACCTTAACTTCCACAGACCTTCGCGGGAAAGGAATTGGTGATTTATAGGGAGGAGGGACAACACATAGTTCTTCCTTCTCTACCTTTTTGACAACCTCCCTTTCGGGTGGTGTTTGTGGAACTTTCTCAATCTCTATTTTTTTCTCACCTGAACTCTCCTCATTATCACTATCCTTAGGATTTTCGGTAAATCTTTCACTGGTGGTTGTTACCATATCCGCATGTTTCTCAGGGAAAGGTCCTAGAGGTGTCTGCGCAAGTAGGGAGATTTGAGTCTCCAATGCCTCGTTGTGAGTGACGAGGGACTCGACCACAATGTTCAGTTGCGTAAGGGTTTCATTGGTATAGAGACTTTGTTTTCTAAATTCTTCATTCTGAAGAGTTTGTGTAGCCACAAAGCGTTCCATCATAGATTCTATCCTTGAGTGAGTTTGCGTCTCAATGAAATCCTCCATTAATATTTCCAGGTTGGATTTATAGGAATCTTGCGATTCCTCAAAATACTGGGAGTGATAATCGTAGAGAAAGTTTGGGTGATACATAGTGATAGAGAAAAAAAAATTGCCTTAGTCTCTACAGCGTAACAGAAGAGTTACGATATCGACTAAATAAAGTCCCCGGAAACGGCGCCAAAAACTTGATCGCGACTTTATGAGTCGAATTTGGGGTACAAACTGCAAGTGCACAGTTCTATCGCGTAGTTTTAAAAGATATCGATCCCACAGGGACTTATGAATCGATATACCGTTATCTAAGGTTACTTCGTAAAGCTAAGGTGGATAATGTTTGATTGTTTGGGGAAAAAGGCTAAAACTAAAATAAGATCTAAAATTAATATCTAATAAGCGGATATCGGTACGTAATTCGTCGTAATTAGGGAATCAATCCTTTATTGGTTTCTTGGTTTTAAAGTAAATCTTTTCAGTTGACGCTATTGGTTAAAAGTTTTATCTCAAACTCTCGCTCTGTTGAATAAACTATGATTTTATATTAACGTAGCTGTCACTTATAGTTAAGTCAAAAACCACTTTTTGAAAACAATAGAATCCGTAGAAACTCTTTTTAAGAAAACACTAATCGTTTAAACACCCTTATCTCAAACTCTCGCTCTGTTGACTTAGGTTATATAATTAAATTCAAATGCTTAACTCTCGTCCTCACATTCAACCTTTAAAAATACTTTTTGAAAAAGATTAGAATTTAATTAACTCTAAAAATTGCTCTCGCCCTGATTTAGAATTAATGCTCAATTTACTATGTCCAGTTAAAAACTCAAACTCTCGTTCTATTGAATTTAACTTCTTTATGTCTTTTACTCTCGTACAAAAACTTTGTTATTAAACCTGTAAATTGAGACCGTAAAAAGAGTGATTTTAATTTTAAACTTAATTAAACCAACTTAGTTTTGATTCCTTCATTCCGCTTACTTTACATACCGATACCTAAATAAATCAGCCAGACATGCTAAACAGACTTAAATAAATAACATGCATAAACAGATTCATCACAGGCAAGCAGCAAAAATTAATAATAAAAACAAGCATATATAAATTCAACAAATAAATAAAGAACCTGAATAATTAAATAGCAGTCTTGAACACTCCACCACAGACCGGTTGGATTTGTTCTTGAGTTCTTCAATCAGGCAGAAAAATAAAACGAAGGAATAAAAAAACTAGATTCTAACGTAAGGTTAGATCCGGTAAAAGGTACACAATAGTTTCCGGTGTAGAAACTATTGTGCGAAAAATTAATTAAGAGCTAGAAAAGAAAATAGAATTGCAAAAGAAAACAATATAGAAATTTGTAAAAGTAATACTGTAAAAATATGCCTAAGCTGCTGAAAGAAGAAAAAATGCGAAAACGGCAAAAATCTGGAAAAAGCGTGGAAAAAATCTGGAACCCCCTTAGGTTTTCCGTAAGGTTCTATTTATATTGGTCATGTTGTAACCGTTTCCAAGAGTGTTCCGCGTCAAATGGTCAGAGGTCGTGGCAAATGATCCGGCGTGCAAATAGGACTCAACGTCTCTGAAGCCAAAAATATAGGAGAATGGTGTGACGTCCGTCACACCATGTGTGACGCTCGTCACAGGAGTGTGCAAGGCGTGACGCTCGTCACAGCCTCTGTGACGCTCGTCACAGGCACAACGCTTGTGCTTTTTGGGCTGGGCTTTGGTCTTTGGTATTTGGTTCTTTTCACTCCTTTTTGCACCTCCTTTTCTTTCCTTTTTTACTTGTGCTTCAAATAAACCACCTGAGGCAAATAGAAAGAAAATACCGCGTAATATCTAATAAACTGAAATAAATTGCAGTAAATAATAATATAATTTAATTAAATTGAGTCCTAAAATGTTATATAATTTCATGTTATCAAACTCCCCCATACTTAGATCTTTGCCTGTCCTCAAGCAAAATACAGTATAGAACTTGTTTTAAAAATTTTAGCCAGATGAAATTTCAAAATACACATCAATTCGTACTAGGTTGCATGTAAACCTTGTTTAGAAGTAACTTGAGTTTAATCTTGACATCAACAACCACCGTCACAACCTCAGATAACCTCACCTTATGCAAACCAGTTCAAGTAATGCCATTATAGCTATCCTAGTTCCTTTACTCTTATTTCACCCATTTTCATTCTAGCGAAGTCACATTAAGCCCTTTATCTTTTCGCGCACATAGTGGAGTAACCGGTTAGTGATTCTGATCCCCTTTTAGCTAGAAGTTCTGGTACATAAGTCGGATAACTTCGTTATTCAGTCCATTGCAAATTGCGGGGGATCGGACCGTAGTCTGCCCTACCAAGTTCAGCACCAGATACCTGCTGAACCAACTCATAATGGATCTTTCATATTATGCTTTTGTATGATCTGCAACCTTTAGATTAAATGATCTGGTAAGGATCACCTAACTTAATTAGTGCATTTCCTGATATATATATATTTTTTATGTTACTTTGGGAATCATTCACTTATATTCATCGGCTCTCCACGTAGTTTGCTATTAAGATGGTGCTGACTTCTCGTATAAACTACTTGGGGTTACTATAAAACTAAAAGTTCAAGGAATTGGTATAATAGGTACTTATCCTGATCTAACATGTTGAAGTTCTCAGAGCGTTGTTATGGTAATGATTTTGTTTTTGATTTCACTCAAGTTTTATAAAATAAGCAACCTTTATACTTATTTGGTGTGTTAAATTTTTGTTATGGCTCAAGAAAATTGAGGGGAATAGATAATAAGAATTTTTCACACTAGGGACTTGACTTAAAATAAATCTATATTATAATAATTTTTTTTTTCATAATAAGAAAGGGAAATAACAATGAAAGGGAAAATAACATACTTGAAAAGGGAAGGTTGAAAAGGGAAATAACAATGAAAAGGAAAATAACATACTTGAAAAGGGAAGGTTGAAAGAACAAGGTTTTCCCCCCCACACTTAAATGAAACATTGTCCCCAATGTTTCAAAGAAAACAAAAGAAAATGAATAGAAAAATGAAAGAAAAAGTCAATGTTGCCTTCCGCCTCGTGTTCTGGGACCTGGTGATCGTTGACGTACTCCTAAGTCGTCAAACCTGCTAAGCAACTCAGTGAACCGCTGGTCGGTTATTGCATTCCTTGCTTCCTGTTGTTGTTGTTGCATCTGGCGCATCAGTTGCATCACTTTGACATTCTGCGCCTGCATGGTATCAATGGCGTCCATGATATCCTCATTAGTTGCTAGCCTCCTTCTGCGACGACGTCGGGAGGATGGAGGTGGATCAATAGGGTGTTCATCTAAGTCATAAAGTCAGCTATTGTGGTTGTGAACACTCGTTCTCTCATGATTAGGCAAGGTAAATAGTCGGGCCACTAAGGTGTTATTCTCTTCCTTACCAAATAAGGTGTGGGCTAGTATTTTATGAAAATATCGGATAGTAGGGTTATGGATCTTTTGTGAGTGCATCTCATTCGGGTTTGGGTTGGGTTCTCCGGATATGCAACCCCAGAAGTCATCGAGATCAATGTCATCAATAAGGTCCTCCTGGCGGGTATTAAAGACGAAAGGGCCGCTAGGGGATCCTAAGAGGTCAGCAAGGTCTCGACGGGTGTAGGTGAAGTCCATGCTAAATAACCTAAAGGATATTAACCCTTTGTTAAGTCCGTAACCATGTTCAGGGATGTATACAAGGGAAATCAGGAATTCTAAGGTTAGCTCACGGTACGTGACAAACCGTCTCTTAATGGCTGCGTTCTCCTACCCAAGTTGGATAAACATAAACAGGATGATATCTCAGATGCTTAATTTATCCATGGTCGGTCCATCATAATATATGGTCAGTGCCATATCCTTCTGGGCTAGATAATCATACCGCCTTCTCTGAACACTGCCTCTGAAAATGGTATCTACTGGTTGCATGATGAAAGTCAGTAGCTCGATGAATTCAAGTAGATACTGGCATTAAGTCAGTAATGGTTATTAAAGAAAAATACGGATTGACTTTATGAAAGGGAAGGAAAAAAAATGGATAGAGAGAAAAATTGACATTAATAGAACTGGAAATATTCGCTATGTTTTACGTCGATAGCGCGGCGACTCAGGAGTGTAAGTACTCATGGTGGTTCTTTCGAGGATGAATCCTCGGTCAAACTTTTAATTATCCTTGATTTCCATGGCCACTTATCAATCCATCTCTCATAACCGTCACTTTTTCTTCTTTTTCTTCTGCGAGGTAGTTTATCCTCCTGAACTTGTGGTGGTGGTTCTGGCTCTATTATGGGAGCTAGCTTTTCAGGTTTAGGTTCAATTTTTGAAAACACCACCTCAAAGTCTGGTTTTCCCCTTTTTATACTAATTAGTTCCCTAATTTCATGGGCTTCAAATTCTCTCTTCTTGTTCAGGGTGGCAGATAAAGGTGCATTGGTGTGGATATTTTCTGATAGCTCCTCATTTCTTTCGGATTTGGGGTCTACCTTAACTTCCACAGACCTTCGCGGGAAAGGAATTGGTGATTTATAGGGAGGAGGGACAACACATAGTTCTTCCTTCTCTACCTTTTTGACAACCTCCCTTTCGGGTGGTGTTTGTGGAACTTTCTCAATCTCTATTTTTTTCTCACCTGAACTCTCCTCATTATCACTATCCTTAGGATTTTCGGTAAATCTTTCACTGGTGGTTGTTACCATATCCGCATGTTTCTCAGGGAAAGGTCCTAGAGGTGTCTGCGCAAGTAGGGAGATTTGAGTCTCCAATGCCTCGTTGTGAGTGACGAGGGACTCGACCACAATGTTCAGTTGCGTAAGGGTTTCATTGGTATAGAGACTTTGTTTTCTAAATTCTTCATTCTGAAGAGTTTGTGTAGCCACAAAGCGTTCCATCATAGATTCTATCCTTGAGTGAGTTTGCGTCTCAATGAAATCCTCCATTAATATTTCCAGGTTGGATTTATAGGAATCTTGCGATTCCTCAAAATACTGGGAGTGATAATCGTAGAGAAAGTTTGGGTGATACATAGTGATAGAGAAAAAAAATTGCCTTAGTCTCTACAGCGTAACAGAAGAGTTACGATATCGACTAAATAAAGTCCCCGGAAACGGCGCCAAAAACTTGATCGCGACTTTATGAGTCGAATTTGGGGTACAAACTGCAAGTGCACAGTTCTATCGCGTAGTTTTAAAAGATATCGATCCCACAGGGACTTATGAATCGATATACCGTTATCTAAGGTTACTTCGTAAAGCTAAGGTGGATAATGTTTGATTGTTTGGGGAAAAAGGCTAAAACTAAAATAAGATCTAAAATTAATATCTAATAAGCGGATATCGGTACGTAATTCGTCGTAATTAGGGAATCAATCCTTTATTGGTTTCTTGGTTTTAAAGTAAATCTTTTCAGTTGACGCTATTGGTTAAAAGTTTTATCTCAAACTCTCGCTCTGTTGAATAAACTATGATTTTATATTAACGTAGCTGTCACTTATAGTTAAGTCAAAAACCACTTTTTGAAAACAATAGAATCCGTAGAAACTCTTTTTAAGAAAACACTAATCGTTTAAACACCCTTATCTCAAACTCTCGCTCTGTTGACTTAGGTTATATAATTAAATTCAAATGCTTAACTCTCGTCCTCACATTCAACCTTTAAAAATACTTTTTGAAAAAGATTAGAATTTAATTAACTCTAAAAATTGCTCTCGCCCTGATTTAGAATTAATGCTCAATTTACTATGTCCAGTTAAAAACTCAAACTCTCGTTCTATTGAATTTAACTTCTTTATGTCTTTTACTCTCGTACAAAAACTTTGTTATTAAACCTGTAAATTGAGACCGTAAAAAGAGTGATTTTAATTTTAAACTTAATTAAACCAACTTAGTTTTGATTCCTTCATTCCGCTTACTTTACATACCGATACCTAAATAAATCAGCCAGACATGCTAAACAGACTTAAATAAATAACATGCATAAACAGATTCATCACAGGCAAGCAGCAAAAATTAATAATAAAAACAAGCATATATAAATTCAACAAATAAATAAAGAACCTGAATAATTAAATAGCAGTCTTGAACACTCCACCACAGACCGGTTGGATTTGTTCTTGAGTTCTTCAATCAGGCAGAAAAATAAAACGAAGGAATAAAAAAACTAGATTCTAACGTAAGGTTAGATCCGGTAAAAGGTACACAATAGTTTCCGGTGTAGAAACTATTGTGCGAAAAATTAATTAAGAGCTAGAAAAGAAAATAGAATTGCAAAAGAAAACAATATAGAAATTTGTAAAAGTAATACTGTAAAAATATGCCTAAGCTGCTGAAAGAAGAAAAAATGCGAAAACGGCAAAAATCTGGAAAAAGCGTGGAAAAAATCTGGAACCCCCTTAGGTTTTCCGTAAGGTTCTATTTATATTGGTCATGTTGTAACCGTTTCCAAGAGTGTTCCGCGTCAAATGGTCAGAGGTCGTGGCAAATGATCCGGCGTGCAAATAGGACTCAACGTCTCTGAAGCCAAAAATATAGGAGAATGGTGTGACGTCCGTCACACCATGTGTGACGCTCGTCACAGGAGTGTGCAAGGCGTGACGCTCGTCACAGCCTCTGTGACGCTCGTCACAGGCACAACGCTTGTGCTTTTTGGGCTGGGCTTTGGTCTTTGGTATTTGGTTCTTTTCACTCCTTTTTGCACCTCCTTTTCTTTCCTTTTTTACTTGTGCTTCAAATAAACCACCTGAGGCAAATAGAAAGAAAATACCGCGTAATATCTAATAAACTGAAATAAATTGCAGTAAATAATAATATAATTTAATTAAATTGAGTCCTAAAATGTTATATAATTTCATGTTATCAAACTCCCCCATACTTAGATCTTTGCCTGTCCTCAAGCAAAATACAGTATAGAACTTGTTTTAAAAATTTTAGCCAGATGAAATTTCAAAATACACATCAATTCGTACTAGGTTGCATGTAAACCTTGTTTAGAAGTAACTTGAGTTTAATCTTGACATCAACAACCACCGTCACAACCTCAGATAACCTCACCTTATGCAAACCAGTTCAAGTAATGCCATTATAGCTATCCTAGTTCCTTTACTCTTATTTCACCCATTTTCATTCTAGCGAAGTCACATTAAGCCCTTTATCTTTTCGCGCACATAGTGGAGTAACCGGTTAGTGATTCTGATCCCCTTTTAGCTAGAAGTTCTGGTACATAAGTCGGATAACTTCGTTATTCAGTCCATTGCAAATTGCGGGGGATCGGACCGTAGTCTGCCCTACCAAGTTCAGCACCAGATACCTGCTGAACCAACTCATAATGGATCTTTCATATTATGCTTTTGTATGATCTGCAACCTTTAGATTAAATGATCTGGTAAGGATCACCTAACTTAATTAGTGCATTTCCTGATATATATATATTTTTTATGTTACTTTGGGAATCATTCACTTATATTCATCGGCTCTCCACGTAGTTTGCTATTAAGATGGTGCTGACTTCTCGTATAAACTACTTGGGGTTACTATAAAACTAAAAGTTCAAGGAATTGGTATAATAGGTACTTATCCTGATCTAACATGTTGAAGTTCTCAGAGCGTTGTTATGGTAATGATTTTGTTTTTGATTTCACTCAAGTTTTATAAAATAAGCAACCTTTATACTTATTTGGTGTGTTAAATTTTTGTTATGGCTCAAGAAAATTGAGGGGAATAGATAATAAGAATTTTTCACACTAGGGACTTGACTTAAAATAAATCTATATTATAATAATTTTTTTTTTCATAATAAGAAAGGGAAATAACAATGAAAGGGAAAATAACATACTTGAAAAGGGAAGGTTGAAAAGGGAAATAACAATGAAAAGGAAAATAACATACTTGAAAAGGGAAGGTTGAAAGAACAAGGTTTTCCCCCCCACACTTAAATGAAACATTGTCCCCAATGTTTCAAAGAAAACAAAAGAAAATGAATAGAAAAATGAAAGAAAAAGTCAATGTTGCCTTCCGCCTCGTGTTCTGGGACCTGGTGATCGTTGACGTACTCCTAAGTCGTCAAACCTGCTAAGCAACTCAGTGAACCGCTGGTCGGTTATTGCATTCCTTGCTTCCTGTTGTTGTTGTTGCATCTGGCGCATCAGTTGCATCACTTTGACATTCTGCGCCTGCATGGTATCAATGGCGTCCATGATATCCTCATTAGTTGCTAGCCTCCTTCTGCGACGACGTCGGGAGGATGGAGGTGGATCAATAGGGTGTTCATCTAAGTCATAAAGTCAGCTATTGTGGTTGTGAACACTCGTTCTCTCATGATTAGGCAAGGTAAATAGTCGGGCCACTAAGGTGTTATTCTCTTCCTTACCAAATAAGGTGTGGGCTAGTATTTTATGAAAATATCGGATAGTAGGGTTATGGATCTTTTGTGAGTGCATCTCATTCGGGTTTGGGTTGGGTTCTCCGGATATGCAACCCCAGAAGTCATCGAGATCAATGTCATCAATAAGGTCCTCCTGGCGGGTATTAAAGACGAAAGGGCCGCTAGGGGATCCTAAGAGGTCAGCAAGGTCTCGACGGGTGTAGGTGAAGTCCATGCTAAATAACCTAAAGGATATTAACCCTTTGTTAAGTCCGTAACCATGTTCAGGGATGTATACAAGGGAAATCAGGAATTCTAAGGTTAGCTCACGGTACGTGACAAACCGTCTCTTAATGGCTGCGTTCTCCTACCCAAGTTGGATAAACATAAACAGGATGATATCTCAGATGCTTAATTTATCCATGGTCGGTCCATCATAATATATGGTCAGTGCCATATCCTTCTGGGCTAGATAATCATACCGCCTTCTCTGAACACTGCCTCTGAAAATGGTATCTACTGGTTGCATGATGAAAGTCAGTAGCTCGATGAATTCAAGTAGATACTGGCATTAAGTCAGTAATGGTTATTAAAGAAAAATACGGATTGACTTTATGAAAGGGAAGGAAAAAAAATGGATAGAGAGAAAAATTGACATTAATAGAACTGGAAATATTCGCTATGTTTTACGTCGATAGCGCGGCGACTCAGGAGTGTAAGTACTCATGGTGGTTCTTTCGAGGATGAATCCTCGGTCAAACTTTTAATTATCCTTGATTTCCATGGCCACTTATCAATCCATCTCTCATAACCGTCACTTTTTCTTCTTTTTCTTCTGCGAGGTAGTTTATCCTCCTGAACTTGTGGTGGTGGTTCTGGCTCTATTATGGGAGCTAGCTTTTCAGGTTTAGGTTCAATTTTTGAAAACACCACCTCAAAGTCTGGTTTTCCCCTTTTTATACTAATTAGTTCCCTAATTTCATGGGCTTCAAATTCTCTCTTCTTGTTCAGGGTGGCAGATAAAGGTGCATTGGTGTGGATATTTTCTGATAGCTCCTCATTTCTTTCGGATTTGGGGTCTACCTTAACTTCCACAGACCTTCGCGGGAAAGGAATTGGTGATTTATAGGGAGGAGGGACAACACATAGTTCTTCCTTCTCTACCTTTTTGACAACCTCCCTTTCGGGTGGTGTTTGTGGAACTTTCTCAATCTCTATTTTTTTCTCACCTGAACTCTCCTCATTATCACTATCCTTAGGATTTTCGGTAAATCTTTCACTGGTGGTTGTTACCATATCCGCATGTTTCTCAGGGAAAGGTCCTAGAGGTGTCTGCGCAAGTAGGGAGATTTGAGTCTCCAATGCCTCGTTGTGAGTGACGAGGGACTCGACCACAATGTTCAGTTGCGTAAGGGTTTCATTGGTATAGAGACTTTGTTTTCTAAATTCTTCATTCTGAAGAGTTTGTGTAGCCACAAAGCGTTCCATCATAGATTCTATCCTTGAGTGAGTTTGCGTCTCAATGAAATCCTCCATTAATATTTCCAGGTTGGATTTATAGGAATCTTGCGATTCCTCAAAATACTGGGAGTGATAATCGTAGAGAAAGTTTGGGTGATACATAGTGATAGAGAAAAAAAAATTGCCTTAGTCTCTACAGCGTAACAGAAGAGTTACGATATCGACTAAATAAAGTCCCCGGAAACGGCGCCAAAAACTTGATCGCGACTTTATGAGTCGAATTTGGGGTACAAACTGCAAGTGCACAGTTCTATCGCGTAGTTTTAAAAGATATCGATCCCACAGGGACTTATGAATCGATATACCGTTATCTAAGGTTACTTCGTAAAGCTAAGGTGGATAATGTTTGATTGTTTGGGGAAAAAGGCTAAAACTAAAATAAGATCTAAAATTAATATCTAATAAGCGGATATCGGTACGTAATTCGTCGTAATTAGGGAATCAATCCTTTATTGGTTTCTTGGTTTTAAAGTAAATCTTTTCAGTTGACGCTATTGATTAAAAGTTTTATCTCAAACTCTCGCTCTGTTGAATAAACTATGATTTTATATTAACGTAGCTGTCACTTATAGTTAAGTCAAAAACCACTTTTTGAAAACAATAGAATCCGTAGAAACTCTTTTTAAGAAAACACTAATCGTTTAAACACCCTTATCTCAAACTCTCGCTCTGTTGACTTAGGTTATATAATTAAATTCAAATGCTTAACTCTCGTCCTCACATTCAACCTTTAAAAATACTTTTTGAAAAAGATTAGAATTTAATTAACTCTAAAAATTGCTCTCGTCCTGATTTAGAATTAACGCTCAATTTACTATGTCCAGTTAAAAACTCAAACTCTCGTTCTATTGAATTTAACTTCTTTATGTCTTTTACTCTCGTACAAAAACTTTGTTATTAAACCTGTAAATTGAGACCGTAAAAAGAGTGATTTTAATTTTAAACTTAATTAAACCAACTTAGTTTTGATTCCTTCATTCCGCTTACTTTACATACCGATACCTAAATAAATCAGCCAGACATGCTAAACAGACTTAAATAAATAACATGCATAAACAGATTCATCACAGGCAAGCAGCAAAAATTAATAATAAAAACAAGCATATATAAATTCAACAAATAAATAAAGAACCTGAATAATTAAATAGCAGTCTTGAACACTCCACCACAGACCGGTTGGATTTGTTCTTGAGTTCTTCAATCAGGCAGAAAAATAAAACGAAGGAATAAAAAAACTAGATTCTAACGTAAGGTTAGATCCGGTAAAAGGTACACAATAGTTTCCGGTGTAGAAACTATTGTGGGAAAATTTAATTAAGAGCTAGAAAAGAAAATATAATTGCAAAAGAAAACAATATAGAAATTTGTAAAAGTAATACTATTAAATAATGCCTAAGCTGCTGGAAGAAGAAAAAATGCGAAAACGGCAAAAATCTGGAAAAAGCGTGGAAAAAATCTGGAACCCCCTTAGGTTTTCCGTAAGGTTCTATTTATATTGGTCATGTTGTAACCGTTTCCAAGAGTGTTCCGCGTCAAATGGTCAGAGGTCGTGGCAAATGATCCGGCGTGCAAATAGGACTCAACGTCTCTGAAGCCAAAAATATAGGAGAATGGTGTGACGTCCGTCACACCATGTGTGACGCTCGTCACAGGAGTGTGCAAGGCGTGACGCTCGTCACAGCCTCTGTGACGCTCGTCACAGGCACAACGCTTGTGCTTTTTGGGCTGGGCTTTGGTCTTTGGTATTTGGTTCTTTTCACTCCTTTTTGCACCTCCTTTTCTTTCCTTTTTTACTTGTGCTTCAAATAAACCACCTGAGGCAAATAGAAAGAAAATACCGCGTAATATCTAATAAACTGAAATAAATTGCAGTAAATAATAATATAATTTAATTAAATTGAGTCCTAAAATGTTATATAATTTCATGTTATCAAACTCCCCCATACTTAGATCTTTGCTTGTCCTCAAGCAAAATACAGTATAGAACTTGTTTTAAAAATTTTAGCCAGATGAAATTTCAAAATACACATCAATTCGTACTAGGTTGCATGTAAACCTTGTTTAGAAGTAACTTGAGTTTAATCTTGACATCAACAACCACCGTCACAACCTCAGATAACCTCACCTTATGCAAACCAGTTCAAGTAATGCCATTATAGCTATCCTAGTTCCTTTACTCTTATTTCACCCATTTTCATTCTAGCGAAGTCACATTAAGCCCTTTATCTTTTCGCGCACATAGTGGAGTAACCGGTTAGTGATTCTGATCCCCTTTTAGCTAGAAGTTCTGGTACATAAGTCGGATAACTTCGTTATTCAGTCCATTGCAAATTGCGGGGGATCGGACCGTAGTCTGCCCTACCAAGTTCAGCACCAGATACCTGCTGAACCAACTCATAATGGATCTTTCATATTATGCTTTTGTATGATCTGCAACCTTTAGATTAAATGATCTGGTAAGGATCACCTAACTTAATTAGTGCATTTCCTGATATATATATATATTTTATGTTACTTTGGGAATCATTCACTTATATTCATCGGCTCTCCACGTAGTTTGCTATTAAGATGGTGCTGACTTCTCGTATAAACTACTTGGGGTTACTATAAAACTAAAAGTTCAAGGAATTGGTATAATAGGTACTTATCCTGATCTAACATGTTGAAGTTCTCAGAGCGTTGTTATGGTAATGATTTTGTTTTTGATTTCACTCAAGTTTTATAAAATAAGCAACCTTTATACTTATTTGGTGTGTTAAATTTTTGTTATGGCTCAAGAAAATTGAGGGGAATAGATAATAAGAATTTTTCACACTAGGGACTTGACTTAAAATAAATCTATATTATAATAATTTTTTTTTTCATAATAAGAAAGGGAAATAACAATGAAAGGGAAAATAACATACTTGAAAAGGGAAGGTTGAAAAGGGAAATAACAATGAAAAGGAAAATAACATACTTGAAAAGGGAAGGTTGAAAGAACAAGGTTTTCCCCCCCACACTTAAATGAAACATTGTCCCCAATGTTTCAAAGAAAACAAAAGAAAATGAATAGAAAAATGAAAGAAAAAGTCAATGTTGCCTTCCGCCTCGTGTTCTGGGACCTGGTGATCGTTGACGTACTCCTAAGTCGTCAAACCTGCTAAGCAACTCAGTGAACCGCTGGTCGGTTATTGCATTCCTTGCTTCCTGTTGTTGTTGCATCTGGCGCATCAGTTGCATCACTTTGACATTCTGCGCCTGCATGGTATCAATGGCGTCCATGATATCCTCATTAGTTTCTAGCCTCCTTCTGCGACGACGTCGGGAGGATGAAGGTGGATCAATAGGGTGTTCATCTAAGTCATAAAGTCAGCTATTGTGGTTGTGAACACTCGTTCTCTCATGGTTAGGCAAGGTAAATAGTCGGGCCACTAAGGTGTTATTCTCTTCCTTACCAAATAAGGTGTGGGCTAGTATTTTATGAAAATATCGGATAGTAGGGTTATGGATCTTTTGTGAGTGCATCTCATTCGGGTTTGGGTTGGGTTCTCCGGATATGCAACCCCAGAAGTCATCGAGATCAATGTCATCAATAAGGTCCTCCTGGCGGGTATTAAAGACGAAAGGGCCGCTAGGGAATCCTAAGAGGTCAGCAAGGTCTCGACGGGTGTAGGTGAAGTCTATGCTAAATAACCTAAAGGATATTAACCCTTTGTTAAGTCCGTAACCATGTTCAGGGATGTATACAAGGGAAATCAGGAATTCTAAGGTTAGCTCACGGTACGTGACAAACCGTCTCTTAATGGATGCGTTCTCCTACCTAAGTTGGTTAAACATAAACAGAATGATATCTCAGATGCTTAATTTATCCATGGTCGGTCCATCATAATATATGGTCAGTGCCATATCCTTCTGGGCTAGATAATCATACCGCCTTCTCTGAACACTGCCTCTGAAAATGGTATCTACTGGTTGCATGATGAAAGTCAGTAGCTCGATGAATTCAAGTAGATACTGGCATTAAGTCAGTAATGGTTATTAAAGAAAAATACGGATTGACTTTATGAAAGGGAAGGAAAAAAAATGGATAGAGAGAAAAATTGACATTAATAGAACTGGAAATATTCGCTATGTTTTACGTCGATAGCGCGACGACTCAGGAGTGTAAGTACTCATGGTGGTTCTTTCGAGGATGAATCCTCGGTCAAACTTTTAATTATCCTTGATTTCCATGGCCACTTATCAATCCATCTCTCATAACCGTCACTTTTTCTTCTTTTTCTTCTGCGAGGTAGTTTATCCTCCTGAACTTGTGGTGGTGGTTCTGGCTCTATTATGGGAGCTAGCTTTTCAGGTTTAGGTTCAATTTTTGAAAACACCACCTCAAAGTCTGGTTTTCCCCTTTTTATACTAATTAGTTCCCTAATTTCATGGGCTTCAAATTCTCTCTTCTTGTTCAGGGTGGCAGATAAAGGTGCATTGGTGTGGATATTTTCTGATAGCTCCTCATTTCTTTCGGATTTGGGGTCTACCTTAACTTCCACAGACCTTCGCGGGAAAGGAATTGGTGATTTATAGGGAGGAGGGACAACACATAGTTCTTCCTTCTCTACCTTTTTGACAACCTCCCTTTCGGGTGGTGTTTGTGGAACTTTCTCAATCTCTATTTTTTTCTCACCTGAACTCTCCTCATTATCACTATCCTTAGGATTTTCGGTAAATCTTTCACTGGTGGTTGTTACCATATCCGCATGTTTCTCAGGGAAAGGTCCTAGAGGTGTCTGCGCAAGTAGGGAGATTTGAGTCTCCAATGCCTCGTTGTGAGTGACGAGGGACTCGACCACAATGTTCAGTTGCGTAAGGGTTTCATTGGTATAGAGACTTTGTTTTCTAAATTCTTCATTCTGAAGAGTTTGTGTAGCCACAAAGCGTTTCATCATAGATTCTTTCCTTGAGTGAGT
This sequence comes from Lathyrus oleraceus, assembly GCF_024323335.1. NCBI lineage: Eukaryota > Viridiplantae > Streptophyta > Magnoliopsida > Fabales > Fabaceae > Lathyrus > Lathyrus oleraceus. The sequence continues at coordinate 28,133,764 of NC_066579.1, forward strand.
TTGTGTCTCAATGAAATCCTCCATTAATATTTCCAGGTTGGATTTATAGGAATCTTGCGATTCCTCAAAATACTGGGAGTGATAATCGTAGAGAAAGTTTGGGTGATACATAGTGATAGAGAAAAAAAAATTGCCTTAGTCTCTACAGCGTAACAGAAGAGTTACGATATCGACTAAATAAAGTCCCCGGCAACGGCGTCAAAAACTTGATCGCGACTTTATGAGTCGAATTTGGGGTACAAACTGCAAGTGCACAGTTCTATCGCGTAGTTTTAAAAGATATCGATCCCACAGGGACTTATGAATCGATATACCGTTATCTAAGGTTACTTCGTAAAGCTAAGGTGGATAATGTTTGATTGTTTGGGGAAAAAGGCTAAAACTAAAATAAGATCTAAAGTTAATATCTAATAAGCGGATATCGGTACGTAATTCGTCGTAATTAGGGAATCAATTTCTTTTTAACATCTAATATCTAATAATGTTTGAAATAATATGAAGTTGTGAGAGTGGGAGAACTTAATCAATTTCTTTTTAACAAAATTAATTTATTAAAACTTGGTTAAATCGGTTAATTGAATTAATTAAAAATAATTATCAAAATTATTTAATTAAATTAAATAATTAAGTTAATTAAAATTGATTAATCGAAATTAAACTAATAAAAAGTTTTAATCAATTAATTAAATCCAAAGAAAGAAAAATGGATAATAATATTGATTTAATCAGTATGTGTTGAGGAAGATGTGCTCGGAACCGGTTTGAGCGTAAGGGCAATATGATTAATGTCATACGCAAATTCAAAACACGGTGAAAGTATTCCATTGATATATTGAAAATTTGGCGGCCTACCGACATGACATTGCCGGATCCGCGAATAAAAAATCGTATTTACACGACAAATGTAAACAGTATCAATTCAAATTTATTTAATATTTACAAGTTTATTTACAATAATCAAAGTAAACAACAAAATTCAACTAGCATCCCAAATCAAATTGCATCAAGAGTATGACTCGTTCGGATTCAATTTAAGCATACCACAGAATAAAGTATTCATAAACACTCATAACTCAAATTTTTAGACAAGAATGATAGCAGTTGAAATAGCTAAAACGCACTCGACAGCTTAACTGAAACCTGTTATGTCTACACACTACACCAAAATTTAAAATAGGACCAATTTGTCCAAATATTACAACACAGTTTAATAACCAATCTATCTCAATGCTACACCAGAACTTAATTTGAAACATCACAGGAAAAAATGCATATAAACCAAACAGATATCGAAACGGGATCAAAATGTTATTTACAAACTATACAAATCAAGCAACCCAGCATACCGATTCAAAATCTGAACAGAAATGAAACATACTCGCAGTCAGAACACGTAACATATTGAGTACATAATACTCTTACCAGATATCAGTACAACAGAGACGAAATCAAGAAAATATTTTCACATACGCAAAGCTAAATACGAGATTAGTTACGAAAGGAATTGAAAGGTTACCGAATCCTTAATCGTTGTGGTGTTGGTGCGGTTGTAAAATTAACAAAATGATTCAGAAGTGTTACGTTGTAAATCAACTGTCCTGGCACGAGATTATTTCAAATCATATACGGTTCCGTAAATCTGATGCAAATCGGCTTGAACCAGGGAGGCGGACAACCATTTCGATTTCCATTAATTTCCGATGGTAGCTGGCGAGTGAGTTGATCTATGTGATGTTGGGGTCATGTAGATCCGGTTTTTACATCTGTAACCAGTATTGAGAAATCGGGAGAACCCGTCAACAACGCACGTCCACCCTTGATGAATCGAGCAACTCTACAAGACTTGGTATGGGCATGAACTCCTAACACCCTCACAGGATCACTACTAGCGTTATCGGAACTATAACGATAAAAGTGAAGGTCGCCATCTATGAGTCTTGTTGCAGCGAGATTGACGGACGGGTGAAAATCAACGTCAAATGCAAGTTTCCCCAAATTGATTTCTATTTACAACTAAGCAAAGGTCCATGGGAGAGAGAGGACGAAGAGTAAACTTGGATTAGCGGTGGAAGCGAAAAGGTGGTGGTCGTTGAGTTGTAGGCGGAGGTTTTAGGTCGTGAAGTCCGAGAAGGACGACGGATGGTTGTTTGTGATTTAGACGGAGGCGCGATTTAGATGGTTCTGTTTGTCGGTGATGGGTGCGAAGGAAAGAGAGTTTGTGATTTTTGGGTAGTGGTATGTGGAGTGTCTACAGGCGAAGGTGATGGTGGTGGTGGCTATGGGTTGAAGTGAGTGGAGAGTGATGGAGAAGAAGATCAGAGGGTTTCGCGGCGGACGGAAGTGAAAAAGGTGGATCTCGGAGGTGGTTGGTTTTGAGAGTGAGTTTGACCGTTGGTGAGTGAGGAGTTTTTGTGAAGGTGGAGAGGTTTGGATGTTGACGGCGAAGATGATGAAGTTGTTAGGGTGGTGGTGACGGAAAGGCGGAGGATTGTGGGTGGAAGAAGGTGATGGTGAGGAAGATGTGTGGTTGAGGGAAAAGAGAGACGTTGAGAGAAGCGTGAATAGTGAATTCTGAATTGTTTGTGAGTGGGTAGGTATAGGGAATTATGAAAGAGAGACGTGTGAGTTTGTTATGAGTAGAGTGAGGTGAGCCACGTGGTGAGAGATAGAGAGGAGAGGGAGTTTGTTGAGAGTGAGGAGAAAACGTGAGGTGCCAGCTGTGCGGAGTGAAGACAGACGTTGAGTAGGATGACGTTTTTTAGAAGGGATCCAATGCAATCCTCATTATTCATTTTTTGAAAATTGGAAATTATAAAGTATTTAGCAATTATTTTAAAAAGTAAAATCAATTCACCAAATATAAATTCAAATTAATTATGTAATTAATTCTAATTCATAAAAATAAATTCAAACTAATTATTTAATTAATTATAATTTATTCAAATGATATCTTGATTAGAAAAAATAAAAATAAACGGATCAAAAATGAATAAAGATCGGGCGGGAATTTACCCGAAAAATTAAATCGGACACACTAAAATGATCAGCACAAAATATACTTATTGAAAAAATACAGCACTTCTTTAAATTTTGAAATAAATTTGCACCGGTTAAAAGGCTCAGGCGGATCAAAATGCAACCGAAATAGTCGCTGAAAAAATACAACGAGTACAACAGATTAAACTACATGAACCGTAGATTAATAATATTGGTGTCTGTAATTTTAATTTTGAAACTTTTTACCCGCTGATTTGTGCATGTTCTTGAGAAATAATTCAACAGATTTGTCTATATTTTCAATAAATTTATCCTGACTGATATTCTAGGTATTATTTATAATGGAATGTATGTCATGCTATGCATATGATGCAAATTAAAAATGAAATTAATTTTATGAAAATTTAAATATGCCCGGACAAAATTGGGGTATGACAGCTGCCCCTATTTAATTACCTTGAACCAGAAAGTATGAATGACAATAGTCTTTGTACATTCGTGGTGGAAGATAATTAAATACGAAAAGACCCGAATTTTGTCCTTTGAAATGCAAGGGAGAAATGCAGAAAGAAAATGCAGTGAGAAATACAGTAAGAAAAGTTATTAGAAGGTAAAATGAAACAGTCAAGACTCTCTGGGAATCGTCAGAACAGTATCTTGGATATTATAATCGAGATATTCCAATAATGGAATGATACCTCAACTGTATCTAAGACTTTCTGATAATTAGCAGAACAGTGTCTCGATTTGAACGCATGAGATTCTCTGAGGATCAACGAAGCAGTACCTTATATGATATAATTGAGATATTCCAACAAGGGAATGATACCTCAACCGTATCTAAGATTCTCCGAGGATACCTAGAGCAGTATCTCTAAAAATGAATGAGACTCTTCATATTGATGAAGCAGCATCTCAAACAGCAGAATGAGACTCTCTGTATCGAATTGAAGCAACATCTTATATGATAGAATTAAGATATTCCGAACAAGGGAATGATACCTTAATTGAATGTAAGACTCTTCAAGGATACTAGAGCAATATCTCTAAAAAACTGGAATGAGACTCTTCATATTGATTAAGTAACATCTCAAACAGCAAAAGATGAGATTCTCTCAAACAGACAACTGAAATTCTCCATATAAATGAAGCAGTATCTCAGATGCTCATCTGTTGGGGGAAATATTTTAGAAAAGACTCCCTTTGGAGGAGATTTACTGGAAAAGCTCTGCAGGGGGGAAGCTCATAAAAGGCTTTTTATGGTAACCTCTGCTTGGGGAGCAATGAAAGAAAATGCTGTGAATATCATTATTAATCATAAAGTTAAAGAATGACTGGCTGGGAGATAATTCCATGAGTGCACGTAGGGTAATAACTTTATTTGGGAGATGAGGAATATCTAAGATAGACATGAATAACCTTAGATCCTGATATTTTATGTTTGATTTTTTTTTTGTATAATGTTCCGTTTTGGGTGGAAATGCCATGCATGGGAGGATGCATGAGGTGTATGCATTATGCAATTGCTGGGGATATTTAGGATGTGCATATAGGAATGTGGATCGTATAAGGCTATGTATATGCATGCCAATGATTGATAGGATTGTATTTGATGAATCTTCCTGTTTGGCAGGAAAATTATGTATTGAAATGATGCATGTGATGCATGTGGGAATGCAATTGGGTAATTGGATGTTTTTGTAGGGTTTTATTCTGGATTGCCAATGAGGTTGGACTTTAAATGGGAACTGCCAAATGAGAACTGGTGAAGAAGATTGAACTGCTAGATGAGGATAGAACTTGCAGGATATGTTACCAGACGAGAACTGGTGAAAATAATTGAAATGTCAGCCGGGACTGAATTTGTTTTTGTTTGTCAGACGGGAACTGACTTTTAAAGTAGGCTACCAGATGAAAACTGGTTACGAAAAATAGACTACCAGATGAGAACTGGTATCGAAATAGGTGACCTACCAGACGAGAACTGGTATTAAGAGATAATTTACCAGACGAGAACTGGTATTTGGAAAATGATTTGTCGTACAAGAACTGATTTTTTATATAGATCGCCAGACGGGAACTGGACTTTGGAATAAATTACCAGACGGGAACTGAACTTTGAAATGAATTGCCAGACAGGAACTGGGATTTGAAATAAATTTCCAGACGGGAACTGGACTTTGGAATAAGTTGCAGACGAGAACTGGACTTTTGAAAAAAAAATGCCAAACGAGAATTGGACTTTGAAAAGGTTTTCCAGACGGGAACTGGGCTTTGAAATGAATGCCAAACGAGAATTGGACTTTGAAAAGGTTTTCCAGACGGGAACTGGACTTTGAATTGCCAAGCGATGTTGGGCTTTGGTGTCGTATTTTATGTTACAAGGCTTTTTGATGTCAGGTTCAATGTTATGGGGTTAGACCCGATGAATGATATGATATGCATGGCTTTATGTTAGTGCAAAGCGACATGACTAATGCATGAGGATGATTTATGCAATGACTTGAAGGCTTTCAAAATGCCCCTGCGTGGGTATTGGAAGAGAAGGTTCATTCCAGAAAGGCTTCTGTCTGTCAAAAGGTTTTTTTATGGGGTGATAGAATGATTCACCGACACTCACCTTGAACTCTGCAGTTGATGACGTGTAAACAAGCTTTTTGCTTGAACAACTTGAAATCATGGAGAGGACTCGCTCTTGTATGGCTCATCTTGCCCCAATGTGATGGGTCTATGCAAAATGTTTACCTCGAAAGGATTTTGAAAGCAATTGTACCATAATTTGGAGATGGATTGCCCCAGAGTTTTAAGTCATGAAAGAATTTATCCTTGATTAACTGACTCTCGGAGTGGTTGACTTTTCTGTGCTCTTGAGGTAGCTTGCCCCGGTATGAGCGTTGAAGCGACTTAACTCACCCTGACTGAACATTGAAGGGGTTTTCCCCTTGGCCAACAGAACCTCTAGGTGATCTGCCCATAGTTAATAGGGTCTTGAGATGATTTTCTATAGATCAACTGATTCTTGAAATGACTATCCCCTGATTAACAAATGTTTGGAGACTGTTTCAGGCTGACTGATTATGAGGTAGTCTTGATTCGGGTCAGCACCAACAAATGTCCAAGTTCCTCTGATTGTTCCTTATTGTTGGAATTTCCCTGACGTCAAGTACTGACTTGCAGTTAAAATTGTTTGTTCAGAAATGGTAATTTTAATGCGATACTCATGCAAGTTTTGAAAAGAATTTATTTGAATGATGTGATAATGTGAAACGAGTGGACCATGAGTCCAAATGTAATGTTGATTTAGCAATTTAAAGTGTGAAAGACACAGTGAGAATAATGACATCGATGTTGAAGTTTAGCAAATCTTTAGGAGTCAGTTTACGCAACGTTGCTGTAATATGCTTTCAGAAATAACCCTGCTTCAATTAGGTCTTTTATGGGTTGTAACATGGTCTGGTTCATGGTTATCGAAACAAGGATATGAGGCTCAAAATTATTTTTGTACCCACCCTTCTTCTTGATAAACTCCAATCCTACGCTCACTTAATTCAACATACACATTCGTCTTTTAAGAGAATTTTTAAAGGTGTAAGGATAAAGATGGTGATTCAAGGTCTCTTGAAATGGCAGCCACCTTATTTTGTTTTTTTGAATGTCGGTGACCCTTTGATTTTGGTATGGTGGTCACTGAATCTTGTTTTGTTTTGTTGAGGGTTTTCGTGACCTCTTTTGATTTTTTTTCTTGATCCCTAACTTTTGCCTGAACTGCTTTTGAAGCTTTTAGTCCATCGGGATTGCCCTAATTTTTGCCTAAGTCGCCTCTTGGGTGTTCGACTTAGCGGGCTTTTCTTTGATTTTATTTTTGATAGGTTGTGACTGCCAAGTCAATGGTTATTGAAGAACAACCGTCATAACTTTTGGATTTTTCAAGGTTCCTTCGACACTTTAGGATGTGTGCGAAGAATGTCATGTAGTTGATCCACATATGGGATATTTCATCTTGAAATTTGAATGCGTAGTTATATTAACTGAACACTACCCTTCCCCAGGTTAAACATAAGGGTTTGTTCATCCGAAAGAAACACCTACTTCTAGGCTCAAAGTGGTTGACTAGGGATTAACTCCTTATCTCTCCAGTGTTTGGGAATTTGAAACAATGCCTGTACATCATCAGCGGGATCTTATCTGAAAGCATACAGTCAGCAATTATGGGTATTTTATTTTCGTCATCCTCCCTCCAATTTTGCTAAAACAACAGTTTGATAAACGAGGTGAGGTGGAGAACATGGATGTATTTTTTTGCTCTTTTTTTTTATATAAGAGAAGAAAAACCAGCGAATGCGGGATAATTTATTCAAAACATGCGTCATTACTTCATTAATATTACCATTAAAGACAACAAAATTTAAAAGCAAGTAGCATTTAATCAACAAAGAAATTACAAATGCAAATGAAAACAAATCAGTCCAATAACTGCCAATGTTAAGGATGTCTTCCTGTTTGAACCACTAGCCTTATGAGATACTCCCTTGAAGTCTTCGAACTTATTTAGACGAGAGGTTGACGTGCACCAACAGATTTCTGTCTGGAAAGGATATGTACTTTTTGTTAATCAACTGTTGAACTTTGGCTTTGAAAGCGTTGCAGTCTTCGGTCGAGTGCCCTATTGACCCGACATGATACCCACATTGCACATCAGGGTCATATCCAGGTGGGTATGGTTCTGGCAATGGCCTAAGAGACTTGGGATCCACCAACGAGTTTTGAATCAGATATGGCAGAAATTGACTGTATGACATAGGAATTGAATCAAGAGGAGCATTCCTTCTTTCCAGATTGTTTCGAGGCCTAGATTGGTTCAAAGGTCGATTTTGATATCCTCGACCACGCGATCGTTGATTTACGTAAGGAGCAGACCATGGTTGCTGGTATGGTGCTCTCGGCTTTGCTGGTTGCCTGACATCTGTTATGACTGCATTGGTTTCATCCTTTTCTTCCTTTTGGGAATTGCTGAGGGATTCTGTTTCGTTAGCTTGGCTACTCGAGGCTCCTTGGATTCTTCCCCTTTTTAGGGCACTCTCGATGCGTTCTCCAATTGTCACTAAGTGGGCGAAGTCTGATAACGCATTGCCTACCATCCTTTCAAAGTAAGGACTCTGCAAGGTATCCATAAACAAGTCAACCAATTCCTTATCCAAGAGTGGTGGTTGCACTTGGGCTGCCAATTCTCTCCATCGTTGTGCATATCCTTTGAAAGATTCATCGCTCTTTTGGGATAAGCTTTGCAGCGGCCTTCGGTTTGGAGCCATGTCCAAGTTATAGTTGTACTGCTTCAAAAAAGCATTGGCTAAGTCTTCCCATGACTGAATATGGCTTCTTTTCAATTTCATATACCAGCTCAACGATGCTCCAATCAAAGTGTCTTGAAAACAGTGAATCATCAGCTCGTCATCGTGAGTATGTGATGCCATTTTTCAAAAGAACATCACCAAATGGTGCCTTGGACAACTATCCCCTTTGTACTTCTCGAAGTTGGGTAATTTGAATTTTGGAGGGATTATTAGGCCTGGTACTAAGCACATATCAAGCCTAAAATTGTCATTTACATCCATTGCTCGGACTCTTTCCTCAAGGGTATGGAGCCTTTCAACATTAGGATTGGTCAATGGCATCAACTGGGATTGAGTAAGAATGTTCACTTGTGGAGGATTATAGTCAGACAGAGGGTCATACATTGGGTTGGTAATTACAGTAAAGCCTGATGAGGAACAAACATTCTCTGTGACACCATGTTGAAAATTGCTCTTTGATTGGGCTAGCCTAGCCTCCAACATCTGGTCTACCTTTCCTTTCATGTTGTTCATATCCATTTTCAACTCAACTTGATTATGTTCTCCGTGCTCCCTTGTCTTTTAGTAGCTCTCAAAGGTTCAGTACGAGTGTCAGGAAATCAGCCTGCTGGTAATTGGCAAAAGGACAGGATGAGTTTTTTTGTATTGGAAAATGATATGCAATCCATGCTGATGAAATGCGAATGCATGAAATTTTATATTTGTGTGCAAAGAAAATGTAATGCAGGTATAATTAGGATCCAGGATATCATGAGTATCATATGGTACACCATATACGGAGGTTCTATGTTCTCTACCCCACACACAAAGGATGGCTCCTAAGGTTGTTCGTTTTCAGGATAAGAACTTAGAGTCATGGACCAAGTTCAGTCTTCCATCGCAATAATGGGCTAGCCACATCGAAATGGAAATTCTGAATCAGTCTACTCTAAGTGGGATCCTCGTATTGTTCAAACAGGGTGTAGACCCTTCGGTTCAATACTACACGATCGCCAATCATGAAGACGGACTTCAGTTTAAGATGAGGTTCCTAGAGTCACGGACCATGTTCAACGTTTCCTCGCAATAATGGGCTAGCCATATTATGATGGAAATTCTGAACAGATCTACTCTAGGTGGAGTTCTCGTATTGTCCCAATGAGGTGTATACCCCTCGGTTCAATACTACACAACTCCGGGTTCTAAGTTCTTCTCAAAGCTCGGGTTCGAAGCTTATCTCACAACATGTGTCAAACACCATAGATCACCCAACATAATAGCAGAATAAATCATATTGCATAAATAATACAACAAGATATAAAGAAGCAATAAGGAAGAAAACAATATCTTAACATTCATAGCAATTTGAACTAAATTAGGCTTGTCTCTCTCTAGCTTGGAGTTATTTTCCCCAGCAGAGTCGCCATCTGTCGCATCTCGAAAAATACGATTCCTCGCGATGGTCGCGGAAAAATTACGTTCGAACAGAGTCGCCACCGAACTTTATTTATCCTAATGAAGGAATAGGAAAATATCGATAAAACCTTTTTAAAAACAGAATAATGGTCGTCGCAACCATATTCGGGTTCGGGAGTCGATTATGCAAGGGGAATGTATTAGCACCCCTCACGTCTGTTGTACTCAACAGGAGCCTTTTAGTCCAATTTGCTATTTGAATGTTAGTTAAATGTTATTCGCTTTCTTCGAGTAATTAGAGTTGATAATAGAGATGGATGAAGACCTCAGAAGGGGAAAGGGGAGGTTTTTTAATAGTGTGCTCGCGAAGATACAGCAATCTCATGCCTACGTATCCTTATGGTGCAATAAGGAAATCAGAGCATTCGTAGTTCGGGCAACTACGGTTGGTTGGTGTCTTTTACCGAACAGATATTTAGATCGCGTTCTAAAGGCTAAACGTTGGCTTGTCTACTCTCGGCGGAGGCTTAAGCATTGATTTGTTGTGCGCATTAGAAAGAATTAAATAGTGTTGTTTTTGAAAAGAGTTTTGGTCACGCGGGGTGACAAGTTGAATTGATGTGCTTGATGTTTTTGGTTTCGATCGCACGGGGGCGAGAAGCTAGGTTTGATTTGTTTGAAATGTTTTGGAGAACGACGAAAGATTGAGCAATATGGTGCACACCAATTGTCCAATTCTTTCGAGGAATAATAAGGCGACCGCCTTCTACTCCTTTTTCGTTCGAATTATTTTGAAAGTTTGTTTGTGGATGTTGAATATGCACGGTAGTGAGGCGTACGCCTCCTACTTGCTTATTCAAAGAATAATGAGGCGTGCGCCACTTATTCCTTTATCCAAGTTTAATTAGAATGTACTAGTCGGAAGCCGATAATTTGAGCAATGTGGCGAGCGTCAATTATTCAAATAATCGAGAGATGGTGAGGCGAACGCCTCCCATCTTTTATCATCCGAATTTTAATTTATAAAAGATATGTTCTTAGATGTCGTATTTGATTTGCGAAAAAAGTTTGAATTTTGCTTTGGTAGGTTTTGAAAAGTCGATGATTTGAGCAATGTGGCGTACGCCAATTATTCAAATAATCGAAAGATAATGAGGCGAACGCCTCCTATCCTTTATTATCGGAAATTTAGAATTAAAAGAATTTTGGAATTTGTAATTGGTTTGAAATATTATGATTTGAAGTTTTAATCGGGTGACAAGAACTCGAGCAATATGGCGTACGCCAATTATTCAAGTGCTTGGAAAATAGTGAAGCGAACGCTTCCTATATCTTTTTCATCCCAAAATTTATGTTAAAAGAGAAAATTCCTTTGAAGTCAAATGGTTTGAATTCGTGCTTGGTAAATAAATTATGGTGAATCGGTCATCTACTCGATTAATTAATAACCGAATATGTCTCATTGTAAGAAAGCCCAAGAGTAAGCTATGTGAGGTTGATGGCGATGCATAAAAACGATCGACTTACAAAGGTGTTTTTGAAAATGGGCTCGATATTTGAATCGAGAATTGTGGTTTGTGCTTTTTGAAATTGGTTTGGATTGATGGTGAATTGGAATGAAATAAAATTGAAAGTGATTATGAAATGATGATGACATGAAATAGTTTTTTTTGGTTTGAAATAATGTGAAGTTGTGAGAGTGGGAGAACTTAATCAATTTCTTTTTAACAAAATTAATTTATTAAAACTTGGTTAAATCGGTTAATTGAATTAATTAAAAATAATTATCAAAATTATTTAATTAAATTAAATAATTAAGTTAATTAAAATTGATTAATCGAAATTAAACTAATAAAAAGTTTTAATCAATTAATTAAATCCAAAGAAAGAAAAATGGATAATAATATTGATTTAATCAGTATGTGTCGAGGAAGATGTGCTCGGAACCGGTTTGAGCGTAAGGGCAATATGATTAATGTCATACGCAAATTCAAAACACGGTGAAAGTATTCCATTGATATATTGAAAATTTGGCGGCCTACCGACATGACATTGCCGGATCCGCGAATAAAAAATCGTATTTACACGACAAATGTAAACAGTATCAATTCAAATTTATTTAATATTTACAAGTTTATTTACAATAATCAAAGTAAACAACAAAATTCAACTAGCATCCCAAATCAAATTGCATCAAGAGTATGACTCGTTCGGATTCAATTTAAGCATACCACAGAATAAAGTATTCATAAACACTCATAACTCAAATTTTTAGACAAGAATGATAGTAGTTGAAATAGCTAAAACGCCCTCGACAGCTTAACCGAAACCTGCTATGTCCACACACTACACCAAAATTTAAAACAGGACCAATTTGTCCAAATATTACAACACAATTTAATAACCAATCTATCTCAATGCTACACCAGAACTTAATTTGAAACATCACAGGAAAAAATGCATCTAAACCAAACAGATATCGAAACGGGATCAAAATGTTATTTACAAACTATACAAATCAAGCAACCCAGCATACCGATTCAAAATCTGAACAGAAATGAAACATACTCGCAGTCAGAACACGTAACATATTGAGTACATAATACTCTTACCAGATATCAGTACAACAGAGACGAAATCAAGAAAATATTTTCACATACGCAAAGCTAAATACGAGATTAGTTACGAAAGGAATTGAAAGGTTACCGAATCCTTAATCGTTGTGGTGTTGGTGCGGTTGTAAAATTAACAAAATGATTCAGAAGTGTTACGTTGTAAATCAACTGTCCTAGCACGAGATTATTTCAAATCATATACGGTTCCGTAAATCTGATGCAAATCAGCTTGAACCAGGGAAGAGGACAACCATTTCGATTTCCATTAATTTCCGATGGTAGCTGGAGAGTGAGTTGATCTATGTGATGTTGGGGTCGTCTAGATCCGGTTTTTACATCTGTAACCAGTATTGAGAAATCGGGAGAACCCGTCAACAACGCACGTCCACCCTTGATGAATCGAGCAGCTCTACAAGACTTGGTATGGGCATGAACTCCTAACACCCTCACAGGATCACTATTAGCGTTATCGGCACTATAACGATAAAAGTGAAGGTCGCCATCTATGAGTCCTGTTGCAGCGAGATTGACGGACGAGTGAAAATCAACGTCAAATGCAAGTTTCCCCAAATTGATTTCTATTTACAACTAAGCAAAGGTCCATGGGAGAGAGAGGACGAAGAGTAAACTTGGATTAGCGGTGGAAGCAAAAAGGTGGTGGTCGTTGAGTTGTAGGCGGAGGTTTTAGGTCGTGAAGTCCGAGAAGGACGGCGGATGGTTGTTTGTGATTTAGACAGAGGCACGATTTAGACAGTTCTGCTTGTCGGTGATGGGTGCGAAGGAAAGAGAGTTTGTGATTTTTGGGTAGTGGTATGTGGAGTGTCTACCGGCGAAGGTGATGGTGGTGGTGGCTATGGGTTGAAGTGAGTGGAGAGTGATGGAGAAGAAGATCGGTGGGTTCCGCGGCGGACGGAAGTGAAAAAGGTGGATCTCGGAGGTGGTTGGTTTTGAGAGTGAGTTTGACCGTTGGTGAGTGAGGAGTTTTTGTGAAGGTGGAGAGGTTTGGATGTTGACGGCGAAGATGATGAAGTTGTTAGGGTGGTGGTGACGGAAAGGCGGAGGATTGTGGGTGGAAGAAGGTGATGGTGAGGAAGATGTGTGGTTGAGGGAAAAGAGAGACGTTGAGAGAAGCGTGAATAGTGAATTCTGAATTGTTTGTGAGTGGGTAGGTATAGGGAATTATGAGAGAGAGACGTGTGAGTTTGTTATGAGTGGAGTGAGGTGAGCCACGTGGTGAGAGAGAGAGAGGAGAGGGAGTTTGTTGAGAGTTAGGAGAAAACATGAGGTGCCAGCTGTGCAAAGTGAAGAGAGACGTTGAGTAGGCTGACGTTTTTTAGAAGGGATCCAATGCAATCCTCATTATTCATTTTTTAAAATTTGGAAATTATAAAGTATTTAGCAATTATTTTAAAAAGTAAAATCAATTCACCAAATATAAATTCAAATTAATTATGTAATTAATTCTAATTCATAAAAATAAATTCAAACTAATTATTTAATTAATTATAATTTATTCAAATGATATCTTGATTAGAAAAAATAAAAATAAACGGATCAAAAATGAATGAAGATCGGGCGGGAATTTGCCCGAAAAATTAAATCGGACACACTAAAATGATCAGCACAAAATATATTTATTGAAAATATACAGCACTTCTGTAAATTTTGAAATAAATTTGCACCGGTTAAAAGGCTCAGGCGGATCAAAATGCAACCGAAATAGTCGCTGAAAAAATACAACGAGTACACAAGATTAAATTACATGAACCGTAGATTAATAATATTGGTGTCTGTAATTTTAATTTTGAAACTTTTTACCCGCTGATTTGTGCATGTTCTTGAGAAATAATTCAACCGATTTGTCTATATTTTCAATAAATTTATCCTGACTGATAGTCTAGGTATTATTTATAATGGAATGCATGTCATGCTATGCATATGATGCAAATTAAAAATGAAATTAATTTTATGAAAAATTAAATATGCCCGGACAAAATTGGGGTATGACAGTGATGCTAGTGGTAATGTAGCAAGAAATGAACAGGTTGGAACTACTGTCGAGGAGGAAAATAAAGAAGAAGATGAAGAGGAAGGAGAAGACAATGGAAAAGAAGAAGAAGGAAGTGATGAAACGACTAATAAGAGTGATGATTATATTGATGCCACAATTTGCTATCAATCACTATGAAATTAATTTTTATTCTTGTTTTAATTCAGTTACTTGATGAATAATTCATGTTTTTATGTATTATGTTACTAACACTATCATGCATAAGAGACTTGGATATATTGGTCATTTTATACTAAATACACGAGCATGCCTAAGTTTTCGAAACACTTGAATACCTTTTAAAACATGACATTTGAGACATTTAGTCGTGTTTTCATAGTGCAAATATTGTTAAATAGTGTAAAGCAAAAACCTATTTCCCCTTTGTTTCACATAAAAAAATGTTTTTATAAAAAATATTTTTTAAAAATATATAAAAAAGTTATTTTAAAATTAAAGAAAACTAATCTATAATCCTGCAAAAGCTTCTTAATATTAAAGATTTTGTTTGTTGCTTTTATTTAGCGGTGATTTTATTTGTTGCTAAACTTGTTTGTTTTTATTTTTTAAATTTTCAATATATAGATAGTACTGATGATGATTAACTCGCCGTCGCAAATAACCGCCGTGCCAGACGAACTCATCGCGGATGTCCTATCATTGCTTCCGGTGAAACCTCTGTTACGACTCAAATGTGAGCAAGTTCTGGAACAGCCTCATCTCTGATCAATTCTTCGTCAAAATCCATGTAATATCCCATATTCCCTTAAATGCTCAATTAGTTGTCAATTGAGACCAATTGAGTTCCTATGTACTCTATCTATTATCAGTTGTAACAATTTGAGCTCATATGTGCTCTAAGTGTTATAAGTTGGGGCCAATAGAGTAACCAGTGAACTCTGAAGAGATTAATTATTAGTAAAAGAGACAGACCAATGATAATAAGTACAAGAGAGGATATTTTGGTAACATTGATAATTGGTCAATTGGGATATTTTGATTACTACTTGATATTATATGTTATAATTATATATTATGTATATATATTGTGTGGTGGGGATTGAAAAGAAAGAAGAAGTGGGTAAGAATGAAGATAGAAAGGAAGAGTAGGTAGGAAGAGAAAGAGAGATATCAGAAAGCAAGGGGAAAAGAAGAGAAAAGAAGAAGAGAAGAGAAGAGAAAGAAAGAAAGAGGGAGAGAAGAGCTTGGGAGGGATAATATTATGTATCTATTATCAGTTGTAACAATTTGAGCTCATATGTGCTCTAAGTGTTATCAATTGGGGCCAATAGAGTAACCAGTGAACTCTGAAGAGATTAATTATTAGTAAAAGAGACAGACCAATATTAATAAGTACAAGAGAGGATATTTTGGTAACATTGATAATTGGTCAACTGGTACTAGAAGACAAAATATCAATTGGGATATTTTGATTACTACTTGATATTATATATTATAATTATATATTATGTATGTATATTGTGTGGTGGGGATTGAAAAGAAAGAAGAAGTGGGTAAGAATGAAGATAGAAAGGAAGAGTAGGTCGGAAGAGAAAGAGAGATATCAGAAAGAAAGGGGGAAAGAAGAGGAAAGAAGAAGATAAGAGAAGATAAATAAAGAAAGAGGGAGAGAAGAGCTTGAGAGGGAAAAGAAGAAACCATCGTGAAGGGTCATCATCTTCTTATCATCATTTTCACCATCTCCATGTGTTCAAGGTGAGTTCTTAGATAGATTTAGCCTTGGGGAGGAGAAGAATTTCATGAAGGGAACTAGGTTGTTATGATATTGTGGTTGTTGATAATAAAATGTTGATGTTGCTTCATGTTGTTCTTGATGTTATGTTATATTGTATGATTATTGTCTTGATTGCATGATTGTTATGTGTTTTAGAATGGAACCACCATGAAGGGTCATCATCTTCACCAACATCATCTCATCTTCTTCTCATCATCTTCATGTGTTCAAGGTGAGTTCTTAGGTAGATTTAGCCATGGGGAGGAGAAGAATTTCATGAAGGGAACTAGGTTGTTATGATATTGTGGTTGATGATAATAACATGTTGCTGTTGCTTCATGTTATGTTATTGTCATACCCCAAAATTTGCCCGTCGATATTACAAAGTATTCCTCAAGACTCTCCGACTTGTTCTGCAAGGCACTGATATCAAATGGACAAAAGCCCAGCTCACAACAGGCCCAATCCAAAGGCGGCCCAAAATAGCTTGCTCGCTAGGCGAGCAGTCCCTTCGCCTAGCGAACATTTCATCATGACACTCGCCCAGCGAAGCATCAGATCCAGAAAAAAGCCCAGAACTAGCTTGCTCGCTAGGCGAGCAATTCCTTCGCCTAGCGAAGCTTGCGAAAATCTGAAGTTTTGGACCTCATCTTAAGCCCATTAGGTCACCACCACTACTACTATAAATACCAGCTCCTCAGCCACAAAAAAGAACACACAGACCCAGAGGGAGAAACACAGAAACACACAAACAGACGGACGAAGGACGGAAACCCTGGTGCAAAAACCCTGCTAACCTGAAGGCAGCCCATCCGCGCCGAAGCTACCGCCGCCCAACTCAATCCGGCCTCCAAGCAATCAATCCCTTTCACTATCGCAATTGCACACAGGTTTGCGTATCACCGCTGTCTTACGTTTCCAATTGATATTCTTTACATACATGATGCATTCCGATTAAAGTTTTGATATGTAAATTGATTTCGCATGTGAATCCAAGTATGAACATCCTGTATAATTGTATATGCTATGCCTATAATCCAATGCCATAAGAGTGCAGGTTTTCGGGAGTCATGCTGCTGTCAAACTCCAAACCCGTGGCCGCTCGCTAGCTCATCGCTAAGCGAGCCTGCAGCGAGCATTCGCTGAGCCTTCGCTAGGCGAAGCAGAGGCGAACAGGACAGCGGCTGTTTTGTCTCTTTGTTGTCCGTCTTATGCTTATCTAATTACGATTTTGCATCACTTGGCCTGAACTCATAACTGTTATGTTTATCTTATGGTGCAATTGTCAAATCATACTTTATCTCGATGCTTTAACCCGTGTGTTGAATGGTGTAAAGGCTTCCATATCCTCAATGAAGCGGCCGGCTAGGTACTCCACTTAACGTGTGGGAGGGAGATGGATTCTAAATTACTTCACTTTAATGTGAAGAATCATATTGATTGCCTAATTAATTTTAATGTATTAATTTTTAATGTATTGATTTTTATGTGTTGATTTTAACGTGGAGATTCATCCTAATTACCTAATGAACGTTAAATATGGACTTTAAATAAATGATATCGGACCTCTCTTTGTTACCCCCCGATTACGTAATACGGTCATGTCCCGCGAATGGGGGGATACACTTAGCAATGGCCCTTCGGTTAAATCATCATAAAATAAATCATGGTCCCTCGGATGTTGCCTTCGGAAATACGATTTTGTCCCTCGATGACCCTTCGGTGTAGCCTACGGTTAAATGATGATAGTCCCTTCGAATGCTAAGGTATCCTCACAACTGTTGCCTTCAATGACCTATCGACGACCCTACGATGACCCTTCTACATCCCAAGGATAAACTACTTACTTCTCAATAGTAAGGACAGTTTTACCCTCACAAGGATAGAAAATGACAGTAAAGACCTCGGATAGGTGCAACCCTTAATTGCTCATTCATAACCTAAAATATTTCTCCCACCTTACACATTTCAAACATCCTTTTTGGAAAACCACCACTTAGCATACATCCGTACTAGGATCATTGCTGAGTTATATTTTTCTAAATAATTTTCAAATCTAAATGAGATAACCACTTTGCATACATTCATGCAAGGATCATTACGAAGTTAAATTCTCATTTTCAAAACATTTTTCACACATTTCTCAACTACCTTTTTCAAACTAGAAAACATAAATGATTGAGCAATTAAGAGCCCATGGATAACCATGGATACAAAGGGTGCTAATACCTTCCCTTTGTATAAAGTACCTCCCGAACCTAAGAATCTAAATTAAGGTCTTTCCTGTTCTTTTCCACCTTTCCTTATGGGATAAAAGAAAAGTCCGTGGCGACTCTTGCTAACCGCGACATTGCAATTAAAAACAATAAGTCCAGTTCACCGTATGACAGAACTGGCGACTCTGCTGGGGATGCTTTAAAAAGAGAGGTTACCTTAAAAACAAGATCACTTATTCCAAATTGTCTGATTTACTTTTAAGGGATTGCTTGGGTATTTTTGAGTGAAAGATCCTACACCCGGATCTAGTGTACCTTAGGTAAGTAGCAATAGATCATCGCGACTATCCGGCGTATACTGGAATGGTTAAAATGATGGCTACGGTTAATGTGACACTTTGGTTGTCCTGATGTTCCTCATGTTACTTGAGGAAAAATTTGGCTTCCGCGTGGTGTCATCAAAGCATTAACCAGACCTTTAGAACCCTAATTGACTCATCCTGGCCATTAGAAAGTAGTGAGATAACTGACTTCGGTTCCGACTGGGGTTGGTTGAGACTCGATACTACACTCTTTGAGATTGGACTTTAGGGAAGCTTCGGTCAACCACTTGGTGTTGCACTGAAGTGGACTTAAAGGAAGGTCGGTGATTTGAGATCCTTCTAGAACCCGGTTACTATTCTAGGACAGGTTGAACCAACTAAACTTCAGTGGGGAGGGTACTTACCTATGGAACTCATGCAAGCCTTAAAACCTAGGAATGATGGTTGTGTGACTTGCTTGTGCTTGCTATTTATTTAACCTCATAACATCATAACATCTTAACATCATCACATCATGACATCATAACATTGTACTAACCATTTCAAGGACTTAGGGATTTAACTTTGCTCTGTTTTGTAAGGCTATGGCTCCCAGGAAGACCATCCGGATTAATCTTGTAGCAATCTCTCCTCAACTCAAGAACTTAGTGTCAGAACTTTCCGATCATGCCCAGTTCATCAAGAAACACGGTTCTCTCCTCAATTTGGTTACCACTGGTTTCAAAGAAGATATGATGAGAGTTTTATTCCAGTTCTTCGACCCTAAACATCATTGCTTCACATTCCCAGATTATCAGTTGGTACCTACACTGGAAGAATTCTCCAGACTGCTTGGGATACCTATCCTTGATCAAATACCTTTCAGTGGTTTAGAAAAGGTTCCGAAGTCTGAAGAAGTTGCCGCAGCTTTACACATGACGAAGTCCGACATTGAAGCTAATTGGGTAACAAGGAGTGGAGTTAAGGGTTTACTTGCCAAATTCCTGACAAATAAGGCCCGAGAATTCTTAAAAGTTATGAATGTCCGTGCTTTCAAAGACATCCTGGCATTGCTAATCTATGGCTTGGTGTTATTCCCTAATCCAGACCAATTCATAGACATGAATGCTATTAAGATATTTCTCACTCATAACCCTGTACCTACCTTGCTGGGAGACATTTTGCATTCCCTCCACACTCGTACCATGAAGAAGCAAGGGACTCTCATGTGCTGCATACCTTTGTTGGCTAGGTGGTTTATTTTGCACCTTCCTCAATCAGTCTTGAAGAACGAGCAGAATTTGAAATGGTCTCAAAGGATAATGTCGCTCTCCCACCCAAACATCTGTTGGTGTCCTCAGTTCAAGGAAAATGTTACCATCATTGACCGTTGTGACGAGTTCCCTAATGTACCACTCCTAGGAATAAGAGGAGGTATTACTTATAATCCTGCTTTAGCTCTGCGACAGCTTGGTTGTGCTTGAAGAGATGGTCCACATGAAATGATCATCGAAGGCATCATGTTCGACTATGACAACGATTCCCAAGGCCTCCGTCAAAGATTTGTACGAGCTTGGGGCATGGTGAAGAGAGGTACGTTAGGACAGAAAAATTCTATTCCTATGGAACCTTATCTCAGATGGGTACGCGCCAGAGCTCGTGAACTTGTCATGCCATATCTTGCAATCGGACCTCAGATTGTCGAACCTGAAGCTGAAGGAGGTGCTCCTCAGATCATTCCTTATCCGGATATGCCTACCAATGTTGAGGAACTAAAGAGATCCTGGATCCAGTTGAGAGAAGAAAGGGATACTTTCGAGACTCAGTTCGTCGCAGAAAGGAAGAAAGTGTTAGAACTTACCAGTCAGCTTAATGAGGAACGAAGACTCAATGCGTATCTTCGCCCAAAAAGAAGTCGCCCCTGGGAGACTTGAGCTTTCATTGTATTTTTATTATTATTCCTTTTGTAATGAACATTGGTCAAAGAAATTAGCAATAAACATTTCTCTCTTGTTGGTGATTTACGCAAAGTTAAATTCCAAAAGTCCTTGAAAACATTTCATACATTGCATAGCATAACATAACACTGCATAACAGGTATTCTATAAGTTCAATGTTCTCACGGTCTTCATTACAAACAGAAAAATGGATCTCGAACAAACTGTCAAAGATCTCCAGACTCAGAATGCTCAATTCAAGGAGATGATGCTAAGCTTATCCAAGGGGCAGGAGGAACTGAAGGCTCTTTTGCTCGAAAAGAAGAAAGACAAGAAAGCTGTGAGTTTCATTAACCCGGGAAGAAGGCGTAAAGGACAGGCCGCAGGAGTCAAGTTTGTAATCCCGAATGGTCCAGAAGAGGGGGCGGAGAATGATTCAGAGGAAGAGAATGCTGATTTCTCCAACCCTGAGGATGATGATGAAGATTATGAAAATGAACAGTACTCTCCAAGAGATGATAAGTACAAGTTGCTGGAAGAACGTATGCTAGCTATGGAGGGTCAGAAGGCGCCCGGTCTGGATTTCGAAAGTTTGGGTCTGGTCTCCGATGTGACCATTCCTCGCAAATTCAAAATCCCCACTTTCACTAAGTACGATGGTGCGTCTTGTCCTCAGATGCATCTGAGAGCTTATGTGAGAAAGATTCAGCCGCATACCACTGACAGGAAGCTATGGATCCATTTCTTCCAAGAGAGTCTGTCTGGCACACAGTTGGAATGGTATTATCAGCTCGAGAGCTCTGTCATCCGCACTTGGACTGATTTAGCAACAATTTTCTATAAACAGTACCAGTATAACTCTGAACTAGCGCCTACCCGGCTACAGCTGCAGAATATGACTATGGGATCTAAAGAAAGCTTTAAAGAATATGCTCAAAAGTGGAGAGATTTGGCTGGCAGAGTCAAACCTCCTATGACTGACAGAGAATTGGTGGATATGTTCATGGGCACACTGACCGGCCCATTCTACAGCCATCTACTGGGAAGTTCTTCATCAGGTTTCACTGAACTTATATTGACAGGTGAACGTGTTGAGAGCGGCATCCGAAGTGGAAAGATACAGGCGGCTTCCTCTACAAGCACCAAAAGGTCCTATCAGGGGAGGAATGAATCAAATTCTGTGTACGGTCAAAAGGATCGTAACAAGAAAAACCGTGACCATGACATCGGAGCAGTTACGATTGCAGCACCACCATCTCAAAACTTCCAGCCCAAACAAGACAGGCCAAGAAGGCAGTTTACCAGGATCAATATGACCTTGGCACAGGCACTGCAGGGAATGCTAAAGGCAAATTTGATCACCCTCAGAGATCCTCCTACGAATCCCAACACTACCTCTTCTCATTATAATCCCAATGCCAGGTGTGCATATCACTCCGATAGCCCCGGGCATGATACAAACGATTGCTGGTCATTGAAGAATAAGATTCAGGATATGATCGAAGCTGGAGAAATTGAGTTTGAGCCTCCGGAGACTCCTAATGTCATCACTACTCCTATGCCTAACCATGACAAGACGGTTAATGCTATGGATGACGATTCTCACATTTCCAATGTGGCGGACTTAACCTCTCCTCTCCCGATCATAAAGAGGAATTTATTGCAAGCTGGTTTATTTCCAGGTTGTGCTGAAGATTGCAATCTCTGCATGCTCCGGCCCGAGGACTGTTTGAAATTGAAGAATGGTATTCAACGGCTGATGGACGATCGTACAGTTCTCTTCGAAAGGATTCCTAAGGCGGAAAACCCTATTGAAGAAATATCTGTGATTGCTAAGTCCAAAGTTCCAGTGAAGATTACCGCTACTAGGGCGCCTGTGAAGATTACTGTTGAGCCCAGGGTTGCTCCCCTAATCATCACTGCACCTGGCCCGATCCCGTATTCCTCAAGCAAAGCTATTCCATGGAATTATGGCGGTGATGTTTACGTCCATGGCGTGAAGCAAGTGGATAATGCTGCTAATACTAGTGGCATTGTTGGGACTAGTAAAATTACTCGAAGCGGAAGGATCTTCTCTCCAGAAATCTCACCTCCTGTCCTTGAAACTCGAGGAAAGGAACCAGTCAATCCTTCTCAGTCAGAGACACCGATCGAAGCTACTACTGAAGACGTTGCCAAACGAGAAATGGCAGAGGTGCTGAAAATCATCCGCAGGAGTGATTTTGATGTGGTAGAGCAGTTGGGGCATACCCCGTCTAAGATCTCGATGTTGTCCTTGTTGTTATCTTCTGAATCTCATGCCAATGCCTTGATAAAATTCCTGAAGACTGCCCATGTACCTCAGGAGACCTCCGTCGATCAGTTTGAAAACTATGTTGCTAACCTGACCGTTGACGATGGCCTAGGTTTTTCCAATGCTGACCTGACACCAGCAGGGAAAAATCACAATAAGGCCCTGCATATTTCTATTGAGTGTAAGGGAATCACCCTGTCTCATGTGTTGATCGATAATGGCTCTTCTTTGAATGTGCTACCGAAAGCCGTGCTCGATAAACTTGACTGTAAAGGCATTGAATTGAAGCCTAGTGACATCGTGGTGCGTGCTTACGATGGTGCGAAGAGTGTTGTCCACGGTGAAGTGGTTCTCCCTATCAAGATAGGGCCTCAAGTCTTCGACACTACCTTTCATGTAATGAACATTCGCCCCGCCTATTCCTGCTTGCTGGGACGCCCTTGGATTCATGGGGCAGGTGCTGTAGCTTCGTCTCTCCATCAAAAGCTGAGATATCCAATAGAGGGAAAGATTGTCACTGTGTGTGGGGAAGAGGAGTATATCGTCAGTAGTGTGCATACCTTCAGATATGTCGAGATGGATGGTGAATTCTTCGAGACTCCGTCTCAGTCATTTGAAGTGGTCCCTCCGCCCCGTCCTGTCCTTAAGCCAACTCCCCTTGTGCCCGAGGTTATTCGAGCTCCTCCTGCCATGGTTTCCCTGAAGGACGCTCAAGCTGTGGTTGAAGATGGTGGCTGTACTGGCTGGGGTCAATTGATCAACATACCCTACAAGTCTGATAAATCTGGTCTGGGATTTAGCTCTGGAAAGATGGTCAAAGATCAAATCAATGCTGTAGAAGATGCTGACAGTGATTGCGACCTGGATAGCTGGATCTTCCCAACAATTGGTGGCGGACTCAACAATTAGAAGGCTGAAGACACTATCCCGATCTCCTTTAGTCAGGAGTAATTGTTATTGTCCATTTAGTATTGCAAATTTTTAATTTTTCAGTTGAACTTCTTAAAGCATTGTGTCTATGCCCTGGGCACAATAGCTAATTTGTTAAGGGTTTTGTCATTTCATAAGCATATTCATGTTCAATAAATCAATGGACTTTTTGCATTCAAATGTTGCGCTCTTTATCTTTCCTGTCGTCTTTCAAACAAGCTATGCTTTCTTACACACACTCACGTAACGAATTGCAGATCCGTGTCCACTCTGGATCCTATGGATAATAATTCCGCTACTGTTCATTATGACTTTGAAAATCCGATCTACCAAGCCGAAGATGGAAGTGAGGAAGATTGTGAAGTACCTGGAGAGCTTGCCAGACTGTTATTGCAAGAGGAAAAGACTATACAGCCGCATGAAGAGTCACTCGAAGTCGTAAATCTAGGTACTGAAGTGGACAGAAAAGAAGTCAGAATAGGAGCAGGATTGGAAAACAGTGTCAAAGAAAGATTGATTCAGATGTTACATGACTATGTAGAGGTTTTCGCTTGGTCTTATGAAGACATGCCAGGATTGGATACCGACATAGTAGTGCATCGTCTGCCCATGGAGGAGGACTGTCGTCCCGTCAAGCAAAAGGTTCGCCGCATGCGTCCTGAAATGTCTGAGAAAATCAAAGCCGAGGTTATGAAACAATTCAATGCCGGTTTTCTAGCCGTTACTTCTTATCCTCAATGGGTTGCTAATGTGGTGCCAGTGCCAAAGAAGGATGGTAAAGTGCGAATGTGCGTAGATTACAGAGATTTGAATAAAGCGAGTCCCAAAGATGACTTTCCACTCCCGCACATCGATGTTCTGGTAGACAATACCGCTCAACACAAAGTATTCTCCTTCATGGATGGATTCTCGGGTTATAACCAGATTAAGATGGCACCCGAGGACATGGAAAGAACTACGTTTGTGACGCAATGGGGCACTTTCTGTTACAAAGTAATGCCATTCGGTTTAAAGAACGCCGGGGCAACGTACCAGCGTGCTATGGTGGTTTTGTTCCATGATATGATTCATCATGAACTAGAGGTATACGTGGATGACATGATAGCCAGATCTTGTACTGAAAAAGAACATCTCGATCATTTATACAAACTGTTTGAGAGGTTGAAGAAGTACAAGTTGAGATTGAATCCGAACAAATGCACCTTTGGAGTAAGATCCGGTAAACTATTGGGCTTTATTGTCAGTGGTAAAGGAATCGAGGTTGACCCAGCTAAAGTGAGGGCTATTCAAGAAATGCCAGTTCCCCGTACGGAGAAAGAGGTCAGAGGTTTCTTGGGACGCTTGAACTACATTGCCCGATTTATCTCCCACTTGACCGCCACCTGCAAACCCATCTTCAAATTATTGAGGAAGAATCAAGAGATGATATGGTATGACGAATGCCAAGAAGCTTTTGACAAAATCAAGAAATATCTCCAGGAACCTCCGATTCTGATACCACCAGTTGAAGGAAGACCTCTAATCATGTATTTGACCGTGTTAGAAGGTTCAATGGGGTGCGTGTTGGGGCAACATGACGAGTCTGGTCGAAAAGAGCATGCCATATACTACCTGAGCAAAAAGTTTACCGACTGTGAAACAAGATACTCACTGCTCGAGAGAACTTGCTGTGCTTTGGCCTGGGCTGCTCGCCGACTAAGACAGTATATGTTGAATCATACCACTTTGTTGATTTCTAGGATGGATCCCATCAAATACATGTTCGAGAAGCCTGCCCTCTCCGGAAGAATAGCGAGATGGCAGATGATCTTAACGGAGTACGATATCCAGTATACTACCCAGAAAGCAATCAAAGGAAGCGTGCTCGCTGATCATTTGGCTTATCAAGCGGTGGACGACTATCAATCTATGAATTTTGAGTTCCCAGATGAGGATGTCATGCTTGTTACTGATGAGGCAAAACCTAAACCGGATGAAGGACCCGAACTGGGATCCCGATGGACTATGGTCTTTGATGGGTCTTCTAATGCATTGGGCCATGGTGTTGGGGTTGTACTCATTTCTCCCGAGGGTTACCATACGCCTTTCACGGCTAGACTATGTTTTCATTGTACCAATAATATGGCTGAGTATGAAGCATGTATTTTTGGACTCAAAGCTGCTATAGATTGGCGAATCAAGTTTTTGAGTGTGTACGGAGACTCAGCATTAGTAATCAGTCAGATCAAAGGAGAATGGGACACCAAACATCCGAATCTCATCCCTTATCGAGAGCGGGTGATGATATTAATCCCATACTTTGAAGAGGTTACATTTGAACATATTCCACGAGAAGAGAATCAGCTGGCAGACGCATTGGCTACCATGTCATCTATGTTCAGAGTCAGATGGGACGGCGAAGCTCCCAGGATTACCATTGAATGATTGGATGAACCAGCACATTGTTATGAACTTCGCACTGAGAGGGTACAGGGGAAACCTTGGTTCCACGACGTAAAAAGATATTTAGGAGCCCAGGAATACCCTGAAGGGGCATCCGTCAATGACAGAAAATTCTTGAGGAAGTTCTCCGCTAAATTCTTTCTGAGTAATGGAGTGTTATACAAACGTAATCATGACTCGACTCTGCTTCGCTGTGTGGATAAAAAGGAAGCAGAAAAGATTATGGAAGACATGCATGACGGTATTTTTGGGACTCATTCTAATGGACATACAATGGCCAAGAAGATTCTGAGATCAGGGTATTATTGGTCTACCATGGAAGCCGATTGCCACCATTACTCCAGAACCTGTCACAAGTGTCAGATCTATGCAGACAAAGTACATGTGTCTCCTGTTCCATTGAACGTTTTGACAGCGCCTTGGCCCTTTGCAATGTGGGGCATCGATATGATTGGAGAGATTAAACCCACGGCTTCTAATGGACATCGCTTCATTCTCGTCGCTATTGATTACTTCACCAAGTGGGTAGAGGCAGCCTCATTCGCTTCTGTCGCCAAGAATGTGGTGGCACGATTCGTCAAGAATAGCCTTATTTGTCGATACGGCATCCCTGAAAGGATTATCACTGACAATGGTACTAATTTGAACAACAAGATGATTACTGAACTCTGCACGCAGTTCAAGATAAAACACCATAACTCTTCTCCGTACCGGCCCAAGATGAACGGTGCCGTGGAGGCTGCTAATAAGAACATCAAGAAGATCATACAAAAGATGACAGTCACGTACAAAGACTGGCATGAGATGTTACCATTTGCTCTCCATGGTTATCGCACTTCAGTACGCACTTCGACAGGGGCAACTCCTTTCTCTTTAGTCTACGGAACGGAAGCTGTTTTACCAATGGAAGTCCAGATTCCCTCTCTAAGAATCATGAAAGAGGCGGGCTTAGATGAAGATGAATGGATTCAGACTCGACTCGATCAGATAAACTTGATTGATGAGAAGAGACTTGCGGCTGTTTGTCACGGGCAGATATATCAGAAGCGCATGACCCAAGCATTTAACAAAAGAGTCAAGAGACAGGTGTATCAAGTTGGCGACTTGGTGATCAAGCGTATCATTCTACCACAAGGGGATCCCAGAGGCAAGTGGACTCCCACATACGAAGGGCCATTTGTGGTTAAGAAGGTATTCTCCGGTGGAGCCATGATACTTGCTACAATGGATGGCGAAGACTTCCCGCATCCTGTGAACGCGGACATAGTTAAAAAATACTACGCATAACAGAGACCCGCTAGGTCGACGTACCTAGGCAAAAGTAAGGGCATCCCGGCGAACCAAAAGGGTTCGGGCAAAAATTAGGGATAAACATATAAAAATGTACACCCGGCAAGTCGAAAACCTGAAAAGGCGGCTTGGGCAAAAAAGGGTATCCCGGTGGACTGAAAACCCGAAGAGGCGGTCCAGGCAAAAATTAGGGATTAAAGCGTATGACTATGCCCTGTTCTCTGTCAGCTTCGACCAAGTTCAAGGGACGGAACAAGCCAATCACCTCCATCCAACAGCAGGGGATGAGATGCTGGAAGACATAATGACAGTAGTGGAATTAAAATCGATAGGACTTTTCCTGCATAGCTTTCTCTTTGTTTTCTTGACAATTTCCTCTTACTAGGATTTTTGTCTCCTTGTACACAAACTGCCTGTTTATAGGCCCTCTTTCAAAATCAATACAATTTTATCTCCAAAAAAAAAGATGCTTTGGTTTTCACTTTTTCTGTTTTGTTTGCATAAGCGTCCATTGACTTAACTTGAATTGATATATGCATGTGAATATGATCAAATGTTTACCAAAAATGCATGCCTAAAATAGCAATAGCAATTATTACACGACGTCAGGATCAAGGAGAAGGTCTAATCACGCCTCCCAATGAATCCGTTGCTAATTCTATTCCCCCGGCAACGCCAGTTACTCCCCAGAAGAAATTGGCATCACTAGACTGGTCATCTCTTCTACCCCCAGCCAGGCTCTGTTGAATATCCCTGCCATCAGATAAAAGTCAAATACCCCCAGCTAGGGAAGGGTCATCAATACAAATATCTCCAACCAGAAGAATGAGATCCATTCTCCCAGTAGAGTCCCCTGGAAGAACGTTTCAGACGCATAGTGCATTCATTACATCATTTCATAACATATACATGCATACAATGCTCGCATTTATTCCAGACGCATAATTCATTCATCACATCATATCACGGTACACGCATGCATACAACATTTGCATCTCATGCATCATGACATCGCATGAAACTAACTTTATTTTTCAGGCTGATTATCCTCCTGATCGCATTCAAGATTCGAATACAGCTCTCAGATATAATCCATCTGACGAACGTTCTGACATCTTCCCAATGGTGGCATCTCTAAGCCCACCCCAGATATTCATTGCAAATACAACAAAGATTATCAGATACAGCCTAACGTACGGTTCATTCTGATTCAGCCCAACATATGACTCCTTCAGCTCAGATACGATCTAACGTACGATCCATTCTGGCTTTTAGCAACTCCAATACGGTCTAACGTACGACCCATTTGGATACTCAAATCCTCAGATGCTGCCTAGCGTACGGTGCATTCCGGGGTGTAGTCTAGTGTATGACTACTTTCTCTTTCAGATACAACCTAACGTACGGTTCATTCTGCAACTCCAATACGGTCTAACGTACGACCCATTTGGACCTTCAAATCCTCAGATGCTGCCTAGCGTACGGTATATTCCGGGGTGTAGTCTAGCGTACGACTACTTTCTTCTTCAGATACAGCCTAACGTACGGCTCATTCTGCAACTCCAATACGGTCTAACGTACGACCCATGTGGACCTCCAGCTCAGATACGATCTAACGTACGATCCACTCTGATCTTCAACAACTCAGATATGGTTTAATGTACGACCAAGTTAGACCTTCATCCCCTCAGATGCTACCTTCGGACAGGTACATTTCTGAATGGTAGTCTAGTATACGACTACTCCCTTTTCAGCAGATTCAGCCTAACGGACGGCTCATTCTGCTCAGATATGGTTTAATGTACGACCAAGTTAGACCTTCATCCCCTCAGATGCTACCTTCGGACAGGTACATTTCTGAATGGTAGTCTAGTATGCGACTACTCCCTTTAAAGCAGATACAGCCTAACGGACGGCTCATTCTGTTACTCAGATGCTACCTTCGGACAGGTACATTTCTGATCCCTTATCCCCAGCAGTATATAGCACACACTGACTCCCCAGCGAAGTCAACAGCATAATGGATGACTCACTATACGGTCTAGCGTATGACCCGGTATGACACCCATGTCTCCAGGTATCGTCTAACGTACGACGCAATCTGGGGCCCTCATCATCCAACTACCTGGATGGCATCTTTAAGCCCATCCCCATCGAGACTAATGGACAAGCGCAAATTTTCGGGGCATTCTAGTGTTCAATCATCTTTCACCTCCAGACCACGAACGGCACATACCATTCTACTCTCTCGGTTCAAGAATATTGAACAGGGGCAGCTGTCATACCCCAAAATTTGCCCGTCGATATTACAAAGTATTCCTCAAGACTCTCCGACTTGTTCTGCAAGGCACTGATATCAAATGGACAAAAGCCCAGCTCACAACAGGCCCAATCCAAAGGCGGCCCAAAATAGCTTGCTCGCTAGGCGAGCAGTCCCTTCGCCTAGCGAACATTTCATCATGACACTCGCCCAGCGAAGCATCAGATCCAGAAAAAAGCCCAGAACTAGCTTGCTCGCTAGGCGAGTAATTCCTTCGCCTAGCGAAGCTTGCGAAAATCTGAAGTTTTGGACCTCATCTTAAGCCCATTAGGTCACCACCACTACTACTATAAATACCAGCTCCTCAGCCACGAAAAAGAACACAGACCCAGAGGGAGAAACACAGAAACACACAAACAGACGGACGAAGGACGGAAACCCTGGTGCAAAAACCCTGCTAACCTGAAGGCAGCCCATCCACGCCGAAGCTACCGCCGCCCAACTCAATCCGGCCTCCAAGCAATCAATCCCTTTCACTATCGCAATTGCACACAGGTTTGCGTATCACCGCTGTCTTACGTTTCCAATTGATATTCTTTACATACATGATGCATTCCGATTAAAGTTTTGATATGTAAATTGATTTCGCATGTGAATCCAAGTATGAACATCCTGTATAATTGTATATGCTATGCCTATAATCCAATGCCATAAGAGTGCAGGTTTTCGGGAGTCATGCTGCTGTCAAACTCCAAACCCGTGGCCGCTCGCTAGCTCATCGCTAAGCGAGCCTGCAGCGAGCATTCGCTGAGCCTTCGCTAGGCGAAGCAGAGGCGAACAGGACAGCGGCTGTTTTGTCTCTTTGTTGTCCGTCTTATGCTTATCTAATTACGATTTTGCATCACTTGGCCTGAACTCATAACTGTTATGTTTATCTTATGGTGCAATTGTCAAATCATACTTTATCTCGATGCTTTAACCCGTGTGTTGAATGGTGTAAAGGCTTCCATATCCTCAATGAAGCGGCCGGCTAGGTACTCCACTTAACGTGTGGGAGGGAGATGGATTCTAAATTACTTCACTTTAATGTGAAGAATCATATTGATTGCCTAATTAATTTTAATGTATTAATTTTTAATGTATTGATTTTTATGTGTTGATTTTAACGTGGAGATTCATCCTAATTACCTAATGAACGTTAAATATGGACTTTAAATAAATGATATCGGACCTCTCTTTGTTACCCCCCGATTACGTAATACGGTCATGTCCCGCGAATGGGGGGATACACTTAGCAATGGCCCTTCGGTTAAATCATCATAAAATAAATCATGGTCCCTCGGATGTTGCCTTCGGAAATACGATTTTGTCCCTCGATGACCCTTCGGTGTAGCCTACGGTTAAATGATGATAGTCCCTTCGAATGCTAAGGTATCCTCACAACTGTTGCCTTCAATGACCTATCGACGACCCTACGATGACCCTTCTACATCCCAAGGATAAACTACTTACTTCTCAATAGTAAGGACAGTTTTACCCTCACAAGGATAGAAAATGACAGTAAAGACCTCGGATAGGTGCAACCCTTAATTGCTCATTCATAACCTAAAATATTTCTCCCACCTTACACATTTCAAACATCCTTTTTGGAAAACCACCACTTAGCATACATCCGTACTAGGATCATTGCTGAGTTATATTTTTCTAAATAATTTTCAAATCTAAATGAGATAACCACTTTGCATACATTCATGCAAGGATCATTACGAAGTTAAATTCTCATTTTCAAAACATTTTTCACACATTTCTCAACTACCTTTTTCAAACTAGAAAACATAAATGATTGAGCAATTAAGAGCCCATGGATAACCATGGATACAAAGGGTGCTAATACCTTCCCTTTGTATAAAGTACCTCCCGAACCTAAGAATCTAAATTAAGGTCTTTCCTGTTCTTTTCCACCTTTCCTTATGGGATAAAAGAAAAGTCGGTGGCGACTCTTGCTAACCGCGACATTGCGATTAAAAACAAAAAGTCCAGTTCACCGTATGACAGTTATGTTGTATGATTATTGTCTTGATTGCATGATTGTTATGTGTTTTAGCATGGATTCATGATGGTATATGTTTTGGTAGGGATTTGAGTGGTTGAAATTGGAAAAGGGAGTGTTTAGAAGATGAATTTTTGAAGAAAATTGAACTTTCTCACCAACATACCATCATGGATTCATGATGGTATATGTTTTGGTAGGGTTGAAATTGGAAAAGATCCCTCATGGCCCATATCATATCATATCATGGCCTCAAGGATCATTGCATGCCCTAGCTTCCCTCCTAATGGGTGGGTTACTTTGTGAGTGTGGTTCTTGATCACCAAGCATGTTTTGCATTTGTATATCTTTGCTTTTCATATGTTTACTAACCAAAAAGTACAAAAATATTGTTAGCTAACCATGTTACTTGCAGCTGAAGCAATCATCAGCCAATTAGGTCAAAATCAGTCAAAGTCAGTCATTGCAGTGGATGGTGGCCATTCTTGCAGAATTTGGGCACCATGATCAATAATCAAGAGTCCATACATGTTGTGACATCATTTGGAATCAAGATCTCAAGGAATTAGGGTTTGGAATTCATCAGAGGTGCTTCAGTCAAGCAAAACCCTAGAAAGTCAAACTTGGTCAACTGTGGATTTAATCAGTGATTTGGTGATGGGATTTGGTCTGAGAGGTCTCATTCATGCCTATACAAGCTTCATATATCATGTCAAGCATCCACAGTGAAGAAAATAAAGTCAGACAGGAAATTTCCAGAAATAGAAAGTTGACCTGTAATTCAAATTTGCCAAAAATGGAAACTTCTTGATCTCAAACTTACATCATGATACAAGCTTCAAATGAATTTTTGCCCAACATGAAAGTTGAAGATCTTGTTCTCCCATTTCCAGAAAGTCCAAGAATTCCCATGTATGGTTGGCAAGATATGATC
This sequence comes from Lathyrus oleraceus, assembly GCF_024323335.1. NCBI lineage: Eukaryota > Viridiplantae > Streptophyta > Magnoliopsida > Fabales > Fabaceae > Lathyrus > Lathyrus oleraceus. The sequence continues at coordinate 28,166,561 of NC_066579.1, forward strand.
AATTCATTTTCACAAATTTTTGAACTTCAAAAGGCCATATCTCTCAAACCATTTGGCCAATTTTGGTGGGGTTTTTTCCTACAAGTCCTATTTAATCCCCTCTTTCCAAAAATGTCATCCTCATGTACCAAAACCTTACCATGCAAAATGGCCTTTTTGGACTTGTCTTAATTAAATTCAAGTATGGTGCAAAGTTGACTTTTTGAATTAGGCATTTTTAAACATTTTGGCCAATTGGAACTTGCTTGGAATGTTATTTGCAGCTTGTTTGAGGCCCAAACTCGGGCAGAGCATACACCCCATGTGCCATTTGGTGGAAAATTAGCAAAATGGCAATTTACTTATTTTGAGATAATGGTGATTAGCATTGGTTTAGCCAAGTTAAAACAGAAGTATAAAACCTCATTTTCTGCACATTCCAACCCTAGCTGCAGCCATTACACACAGAAAAGATCATTTCTCTCAAATACTCTCATCTTGCATTTTGGAAAATTTCTGCTGAAACTTCCAAGGACCACGAGCCACCTTCATTGTTTCATCATCTGGCCATCATTTGGAAGCCATCTGAAGCATTAATCACCAACTGGAATAGCATTTCATGTTCTGTTTTACCAAGCATACATCAATGGTGATTTTCGATTTGGGCGTTTCCAAGAGTTGTTGAGCTACCAGCCATCCTCCAGTCATCATTGCCAATCATAATCTTCATCTGTTCGAGCCTACATCTCCAAAATAACAACTGTTTCTCAAGTTTCTTCATAACCAAGTAAATTCTCGAATCTCATATTTCATTAAACTATGCCATGCCTCTTGTAGATTCTTGTTTGCTGGTTGTATTAAGCTTAGAATCGTGCATTTTAGTTGCTTGTGTTAAGAGAAATCTGACTTTAAAGTTCTATGTTCAAATTTGTTTTTGTTGATTACTCTTTTGTGAGCTCGAATTAATGATAATGGTTGCTGGATTTGTGTTATTCATACTGTGCTGATTCGATTAGTGTAATTAATTGCAATTTCTGGGCATAAAATTTTTTGAGTTGATTGGAGATGATGAAGCTTCACTGTTACTGTAGCAAACCCTAATCCTGTTTCCAGATTTTCTTGTTTTCACGTATTGCATACTTGCTACTACTGTTCCATTGATGAAAACCAATGAGAACATTTCATTTGCCTGGCCTTAAGCGCACCGTTTTACTAAGTTGTGCCGAGATTTACAAAAATGCCACCGGTCAACCATTTTGACTTATTAAACCATGTTTATTTTGTTCATTTATTTCAATTTGATACTCAATCTTACAAAAATCATAACCCGTGCATTTCAAATCCAAAATTCATGAAAATTTTTGCATCTTGTTCATATGAATGTCTACTTTTTTATCATGATTTTTGCTGATTTTTTGGATGGCTGGATTTTTAATGGCATTAGGGTTTTGCTCATGTATGCATATTTTGTACATCTTACCAATTCAATTGTGAAATGATGAGGATATACCCAATGACCCTGAAATGTTTTGTGCATAATCTACACTCATCCATGGTGATTTTGATATAGAGTTCTTGAATTTATCTTATTTGGTTGCTGAGTTATGAATTTTTGAAGTAGGGTGTGACAATTTGTGTCACACCAATGATATGCAATTTCATGATTTTTGATGACATGCTTCCTGACCTCCAATTGATGTGAAATTTTGCATGAACCAACTTGTATATGTCTAGTTGACTTGTGATTTTTCTTGGAATTAATTATGCCATTTCCTAATTGTTTGAGATTTTTCTCCCATGTCTAGTCAAATGTTGACTTTGTGTGACACATCTTGCCATTCCATTTGTGAAATTCTCATACTTTATTGGATGATCATGAAATTTTACATGTGCATACTAGACATCTTAAGCTTTGCCATGGTGTTGATCCCATTCATTTCTCATCTGTTATCACTGATTTATGATTTTTTGAAGTTGATACATGTTTGGTTGACTTCTTTGAGCATGCTTGAATTTTCTTTGAGTTTCTGATTTTCATTGACTATCTTCCCATGATCCAAATGAGCTGAAATTTTATATGCATGTCATGTTATGGATTATGATTGATCATGATTTATTTGCTGATTTTTGGAATTGTTTATGATTGATTTTGAGCTAAGTCTTGCTGTTGACTTCTATGAGCTTTCATTTGCCATGCTTTGACTTCTTTTGCTTATGAAATCATGATGATGAATGATATGAATGTGGGACCAATTGAGTTTGCTTCTTAAATGTTTAAACTTGATTTTGGTTGACTATCCCTTGCTGTTTTGACTTTCTCATCTCATTTTGACCCTAGGCTTGTCCTAGTGGTCCTGTTGCTTATGTTTGAGCTCATTGTTTCAGGTTAAGCAACAAGTGCTTCAAAGAAATCATTATGATGTGATTAAGCTTGATTGTTTATCATGAGCTAACCTCTTTGTTTTGTAGGTGGCTTGACTCATATGATTTGAGTCTTGTGCTTTGCACATTCATCTGACTGTTTTGACTGTTAATTCTATTCTCATTTTGCTTTGACTTTTGGATTGTGTACTGATTCTGTTTGACTATTTCAGGTACCATTAGTTGCTTAGTTCTTTGAACTTGCTTTGCTTTGCTTTATAGCAATTTGCATTGAGGTATAATCCTTTTTCTTCATGTAGTCTGGAAGACCTGGCCTGTTACTTGGCCAGGCAACTGTCTGAAGTCCTCCTTAAGAGGCAATGCTTGTGTGTGTTTATATTTGTCCCAAGCAGGAAAAGTCCTTCAAATAAGGCAATTGGTGGATATAAGAGATAAGTAGTCTATCTCCCACTATTCTGTGAGTCTTCTCCTTGCTCCCATTACATGGTTGTAGCATTGAGATCTTAACCCAAGATCTATAGAGTCTGATATGTGGAGAGAGTTCCTACTTTCTGAACTCCCACACCTTCTGATATTCAAATGCTCTCCCTGATCAGGGATAAGAGCAATGAGGCACACTCCTCATATCCTTTCATCTGCTTCACCTTAGCCCCTCAATGGCAAGGTTAAGAGCACCCTTTGACCCTATTCCAGTTGGCTTCAATGCCTAACCCTTTTGTATGAGCCTCCTTGTTTGGTTATAGTGTGTGCTGAATGACTTCATTGATTGCTTGTTGCTTCATATGCACATGTTTGCTTGTATGCTCTATGCATTTATCATCATTTATTGCTCATCAATGCATAATCATCTCATTTGTCTTTGTGACTTATCATTGCTGTTTACCCATTGAGGACAATTGTAAGACCATCCATTGGCCATTGCTCCTATGATATGGAAGTGAGTATAAGACCATCACCTTGGCCACTCATCTTATCTTTGCCTGATGCATTTGTTGTTTATATGTGAGGATGCAATTGTAAGTCCCTGCAAGTTGGCATTTGCTTTCCTATGATCACATGTTGTTTTGTTTGTTGTATGTGAGGATACAATTGTAAGTCCCTGCAAGTTGGCATTTGTATTCCTAGGACCATACTGTGGAGGTTAGAGTAAGCCCAGATAGATTGGCATCTGACATCCATGTTTTGCTTTTCTTTGTTTATGTGAGGATGCAACTGTGAGTCCCTGCAAGTTGACATTTGCTTTCCTATGATCATATGTTGGATATTGGTATAAGTCCAGACAGATTGGCATCCGGTATCCAAGTTTCATTTTGTTAGGAGATTAGTATAAGTCCATTGAGTGGCCTCTGATATCCAGTTCGGTTTTAGGAGACTGGTGTAAATCCATCTATTGGTATCCGGTATCCGCTTTTGTTTGTGAGATTGGAGTAAGACCATTGAGTGGCATCCGGTATCACTTGTTTGCTGTTTGTTATTATTCATTGCCCATTCCAAAGGACACACTTGAATCATCTTCTATATGATTTCAAGAGGTGAACCTTCTAAGAAGTTTTACAATCCATCTTCATCCATTCATCCTCATTATGTCCTAAACCTTTTCACACATTACTTTCAAACTTGACATAGATATTGTGCAAACATCTTCATGCTTTTCAAATTAAAAACCTGGACCCCAAGTCCTTGACTTTTTTCAAACTCCATTTCATAACACTTCTTTTGAATCAATCTTAATCATACTTTGACCCTACTTTCACAATCACAATCAATTAACTTCACACATTCAATTGTTTTGGCTTTGTCCATTGTTAATCTTTTCACACATTAGCCATAGGTTTCAATTATCATTGTGGTTGATGTAAACCTCACCTTATCTTTAGTGAGTCGACAGTAAGACTTCCGTACTGAAAACAGGGTTAACCCCTCTAGTACGTCGAAGCTATCCTCGCATGGTGGATGTTGGTCTTGGTCGAGTGTTCTCCCATTGATAATGAAAAGCCTCAGTGCTATTGTTTAAAATTGAATCCACTAACTTTTGGAAATCTTTTAGCCGAACTACGGCGTTTTGATCCTTACCTTTGATGGAAGGTACGTAGGCAGCGGGTTCATCCGTTCAAACCCAATAATCGAATTGTACATTCTTTTCTCATCATCCCAATCATGTTCGCACAATGTTTATGTCATAACAAATAACAATCTTATACAACAAGTGTGAAAAGGGCTCCCTAGGAGTACCTAGGACGTAGTGGGTGCCTAACACCTTCCCATTGCGTAATTTACCCCTTACCCAGACTCTCTGATCTTTTTATTAGTTTTCTACGTGTAAAACTTCTTAGGCTTTTGTTCGCTTTTTAGCCAGTCCTTTGGATAAATAAAAGTGCGGTGGCGACTCGAAATTTCATTGTATGCTTTGCTTATGGTTTAATCGATAAATCATATAGCGACGAATACACCGCTACAGAAAAGTGGCGACTCTGCTGGGGAATACATCGATCCTTGGTGGTATTGCCTACTTTTCACCCTTGTTGTGCTATATTATTATTTGTTATATGACATATTTTTGTACAATTTGGGATCACTGTATTGATTGTAATGTTTGAATTGCTTGATATACAATTGCTGTTTGCTTTGGTGATCTGTGAGACGAGTTCTATACCCGAACTCGAGTGCACTCTAGGATAGGAGAATGGCATAGTCTTGTTGACTGGTGTGGAGTATTCCTTAGCCAGTTGACTTGCGAGTCCATTCACTTGGTGGAGGTCATGTTGAATTAATAATGTCACACAAGTTATTTATGGTTAGGCATTATTCTTTCAATCATGTTCCGCAGAAGCCAAGGACCGTAGTTTACCAAACCCATCTTGGCCTATTTCTAGGATCGTAGTGCGGAGGTCGTTCAGATGTCAGTTCTGATACGATTGTTACGCGATACTACACTCATAAGAGTTTCTCTTGAGAATATTCTTGGAATACGAGTATTCGTTCCTCCGATAATATTCGAAAGATGGAACGATGATTATGAGAACCTCTGATAGAACATGTCTGGCAGGTTTAAACCCTAGTACACTCCCTTTGGGTGGTTCTTAACAGAGACTCCATGCTCGTGACTCTCAACAAACCCGTGATTCGTGGTTGAGTCGTTCAAACATTGTTAATATCAATGGATCCCGGATCAGGTGTAAAACCTAAAATCCACCAAAGCGGCTGGTTGATATTAAGGATGTTTGAACCGGTTCATGTACCGTTAATATCAATGGAACTTGGGTGTCGATAAGGTGAAAACCTAAATCCACCAAAATGGATGATTGATATTAGGGATACAATGAGCTTTCCCACGACCTTTGTTTGGTGTGACTTGCTTGATCCTTGAGTGTGATTGTTGCATTCATGCATTCACGCATTCATCTGCATTCATGTCATCAGAAAAAAGAAAATTTTCAAGGAACTCAAAGGAGTTTATTTGCAAAAATTCTCAAAACATGAAAAAACCGGGAAAAAATTTTCACCTGATATATCTGATGAGATATTCTCATATATGATCAAAATGCTTAAATATTTCAAAGTTTGCAAATAAAACCCTCGGGTTCCTTTGATATAAAAAACAAGCATATGCATAAACACTTCATGCATCATTTGCATAAGTAGGTGTTTTGTTCCGGTCTCCCGTCCTGTGGTTTGACCCTGCGACCTTCATTTATTTTGAAGACGCACTTTGCCGGTATTTTACCAGAGTCATCTCTGCCAGATTGATGGATCATCCTGAGCAAGAGAGTTGTGAACTCAGAGGAGGATTGTGCCAGACTATGTACTGTTGATGGATTTATTCCTGGTTAACCGATCCCGGGCTGGCATTGGCTACTGTTCTGGGGCATTTAAGGAGCAAGGTTCGTTCGCAAGTGGAGGATTCATCCATAATGATCAACCTGAAGAAGAGGCTGCTGCTATCTTGGAAGAGGATGCAGAGGACCTGAACAATTTCATCATTCCTGGTGGTGTCTGCCGCAATTGGGTCGCCGTAGATGTTCCTACAGTCATCCATAGATCAGCGTGATTTGTTCACTTTGTTTGAAACCCTTCTCCCATGCCAAAAGGAGAAGTGATGACATTGTTGGCAGCATTTAATACAATGATGTTTTCATTCAATTAATGCATTGTCAAACATTTGTTTTTCCTTTGTTTTCACTTTTTGCTTTTGCATGAAATCAGTGATCACAAAAAACCATGAAAAACAAGAACAGATTTTTCATCTGCATAAATGATTTGCTTGTTTAAATATCAAAAGCTTTTCATTATCCAAAATCATTATGCAGGGATTTCTAAACCCATTGAACATAATGATCCAACGCCATCTCCCGATCTTGAATTCCTTGTATTTGAGGCAGAAGAAGATGATGTTGAAGGGATTCCTGATGAGATTACCCGACTTCTTGAGCACCAAAGGAGCTCATTCAGCGGTATCATAAGAATCAGCAAGACAGTCAAACTGGGGAATTGCAAATGCAATAAAAAAAAAAAAAAAAAAAAAAAAAAAGAGAAGAAAGAGGGTGAAAAAAAATAAGAAAATCAAAAATCAGGAAAAATTTTTTTTCAAAATTTTTCCAAAAGAAAAAAGAAAATTATACCCTCAAGTCCCTAGTTGACTGATGCTGAATGGATTTAGAGTCGTTACGACCAAATGAATTTGATCGAAGAGAAGCGATTAACTGCCATGTGTCATGGTCAGCTATATCAGCAGAGAATGAAGAAAGCATTCGATAAGAAGGTCAAGCCTCGTGTGTTCCGAGAAGGTGACCTCGTGCTCAAGAAAGTGTTGTCTTTCGCGCCCGATTCCAGGGGCAAGTGGACTCCAAACTACGAGGGTCCATATGTTGTTAAGAGAGCCTTTTCAGGCGGAGCTTTAATACTTACAACAATGGATGGGGAGGATTTCACTCGTCCTGTGAATTCAGATGCAGTCAAGAGATACTTTGCCTAGAAAAAAAAAGAGTATATGCAAATGAAAAAAAAACAGAATAGCTCGCTAAGTTGAAAACCCGAAAGGGCGGCTTAGGCAAAAATGAGCGTCTCGGTGGAGAACCCGCAAGGGTAATCCAGGCAAAAATTAGAGACTTGAAAAAAAAAAGAGAATATTTGCATCCCGCTAGATTGAGTACCTCACCCTGGGGCAATCTAGGCAAAATTAGGGATTTGGCAAGTAACTGCATCCTGACAAGACTTTCTGTTCCACAGTCGTCATTTCGTCAGAAGATTCTCGACTCGTCGTCAACCGAAGCTTCGGATACATCGAGATTCAAATTGGTAGAGAAAGGATCATTATGTTCAATGTAGCCCTCTTCCAATATATATCACTGATTTCAAATTTGTACAGATCTATGGAGTCTTGCCATTTGCAGGCTACCATTCCATCAAATAAATTTGAGCTTTTTATCCAATTATTTGCACTCTTATTTGTTTCAATTCAACAAATGTTTTGCATGTCTTAAATTGATAAAATATCATTGTTTCAAACAAATCAAATTTTTCAAAATATTGTTTTAAACAAAGTGAACATTCACAAGATTGAAAGGATACTCAAGAATATCTCAGTGCTCTCCCGAGGGTGGCATGATTTCCAACAGGTAAGACATTTGTTCATATTCCTGGTTTGGTGGTATCTTCTTTCTTCAGATCTTTGTTGGGGTTGTTCCTCAAACAGAGTTGTTGTTGGGGTTGTTCCTCAGTATAGTCGCAAGCAGAGTGTTGTTGAAGACTTCGTTTTCTCCAGCAGCAGTTTTCCCAGCATGGGTGTTTTATTGTGAAGTTTCGGCGGTTGATGGTTTGTCATCTTGGTGCCCCGTCCCTTTCTCCAGTGGGTCGTATGCCCCAGACTTTATTTGTCTCCTCAACACAGTCATGAGTAGAGTTGTTATTAATATCCCTATCGGAGTCGCGAGCAGAGTTGTTGTCACTCTTCCCAGTGTAGTTGCCAGCGGAATTGTCTGTTTCCTCAGCACGATCGCTTTCTTTTTAAAGACTCGGTAAGTCAGTGGTTTGATACCCGGTACTTTACCTTCTCCCCGGCGAAGTCGTCTGCGGAATTGTTGCTATCTCTCCATCAGAGTGTTATTTCTCCTCAGCAGAGCAGGGTTTATTTTCCTATTCAGTGGTTGATTTGGGTTGACATCCCAGTATATTGCAACCATCTTTTCCTCAGCGTAGTCTGCAGAATGTTTGTTGTGGCAGTTTTGCCAGTTGAATACTCCTTCAATCCCCAACATGGTCGGATGATGGCTCTAGCCTCCAGAGAACGGATTAATTTCCTGACTGTTTGTGATCCCCAGTAGAGTGACTTATATTGCAGAATCTACTTGTTGTGATCAGTTTGCTATGTATATTCTCCCCAAGTGGAGTGGTTTGTTGCAGAATCTACTTGTTTGATCTGTCCTCCCTCAGTGGGTTTGTTCCCCAAGAGAGTAGCCGACAGTTTTCCCCAGTAGAGTTGCTTATGCAGTCAGATTCTATTTGGATGATATCATTCTCCCTCAGTGGGTTGTTCCCCAACGGAGTTATGTGGATTTGCTTCTACAGCAGTTCGTGCTTGTGCAATGCACTTTTTGTTTCTCAGTTGACACTGGGATCCCCTGCAGATACTTTGGGACTTCTCTTGTTCCCCTACAGATTTGTCTTGGTGGCTGCTTTGCCCGTTGTGACTTTCTGTACCCTGATTGGTTTGTTTCCTGATATCTCTGATCCTCTGCTTCTCCAGCAGTACTCGCAGATCTTTGCTTTACAGCATATAGATCTCCGCAGATTGGCTCTCCAGTTGGTTTTTCCCCTGGAAGTATAATACCGGGCGTTTAGTTCCTGAACCTGTTCGTGTTAGAATTGTCTGTTTTGTCAGCATTCACCAAACATAAATCACGCATATTCATGCATATTCATAAACATTCAGATATTCATGTTGCATTTCTTGCCATATATCCTTTGTTTGTTGTGTTCCCTGCGACGGGTGATATAGATCTCTTTATAGATCTCCCCAAGCAGATGGCGGGTGTTAAAATCTCTCCATATAGAGTCAGCCCCATAAGCAGAAAGTATTGTCTTTCCTTCTGCAGTTCCCCACCGAGATATATCCTCGTGGATGACGGTTTCTTCCGTTTCCTCCCAACACATATATTGGGATGGATGTTCCTATTTGAGTTATATCCTCATTAGGACGTGTCTTGATTCAGTCTGTCTTTTCGGATTATTCCCGAATTGGCTATTTGTCAAATGTCTTGTGCTTCCCAGTGGGTTGTTCCCCAGCGGAACGTTTTGGGCCTCTACCCCCGTATCCGGTAGTTATAAGTCCTATTCTTCCTGGCTTTCTTGACAGAATTTGTGGTTATACACCTTTTATTCTCCAGCCAGAGTTTTGGTTTTCTACCTACAAACCGGTAGTTGTAAATCCTATTTTCCTGCTCTCCAGCAGTTTGTGGTTTGTTATAAACCCTATCTTGGTTTCCCGTGCGGATTTGTGATTTGTTCTATCCCCACGTGGAGTTGTTGGTCTTCTACCCCGTATTCGGTAGATGTAAACCCTAATTTTGTGGTTACCTCCACCCTTTCGGCCCTCTGCCTACTAACCAGCAGTCGTAAGTCCTATCTTTGCGGTTTTTCTACCTACAAACCGGTAGTTATAAACCCCGTTCTCTCCTTTGCAGAGTTAACTTTGTTGTTCATCCCAACCGATGACAATTTTTCCCTTGTGGTTATCTTCATCTAGTTCTTGATGTTGATTTTCCTTTGCTTGGATAAGTTGCTCAGATCAGCACTTGTATCCCTAGCAAGTCTTTTGTGGATAATTGCCGTATGCTAGCAATTTTATCCCCAGCGGGTCCTTTCACCTTTTGTCAGTGATTGTGTTCCCCGGATCATTGATTTTCATCAGTGAATCCTCAGCGAGTCTTCTTTCATTTACCCCTTTGTTGGTAATGTCTGTTGTTCCTTTTGATTGGTCATCATTATATACCTAGTTTGGTATCCCGATGCCTTTCCTTCCGGTTGATTTATCCTTTATTAACCCAGTAACCGGTTGTGGATAATCTTCCTTGCGAGTATACTATTCACGGTCTGCCGGTAATGGATATTATATCTCATGCACTCTTTGGGTTTGTGTCCCCAGTTGAGTAAGATTCGTTTTCCCGTTGTGGATTCGAATGTCCATCCTATAAACAAGTTTGCTTTCGCTCTCTTCAGGATGATGAGTGTTTTGTAAGTGAAATCCAATTCACGTTTCGGTAGATCACCTATTATATACCCAGTAACCGGTATCTCTGGTGTTTCTTACCATGCGAGTTTATTATCTACGTTCTGACGGTAATAGATAATATATCTCATGCGAGTATTCTTATCCACGGTCTGCCGGTAATGGATATTATATCTCATGCACTCTTTGGGTTTGTGTCCCCAGTTGAGTAAGATTCGTTTTCCCGTTGTGGATTCGAATATCCATCCTATAAACAAGTTTGCTTTCGCTCTCTTCAGGATGATGAGTGTTTTGGAAGTGAAATCCAATTCACGTTTCGGTAGATCACCTATTATATACCCAGTAACCGGTATCTCTGGTGTTTCTTACCATGCGAGTTTATTATCTACGTTCTGACGGTAATAGATAATATATCTCATGCGAGTATTCTTATCCACGGTCTGCCGGTAATGGATATTATATCTCATGCACTCTTTGGGTTTGTGTCCCCAGTTGAGTAAGATTCGTTTTCCCGTTGTGGATTCGAATATCCATCCTATAAACAAGTTTGCTTTCGCTCTCTTCAGGATGATGAGTGTTTTGGAAGTGAAATCCAATTCACGTTTCGGTAGATCACCTATTATATACCGAGTAACCGGTATCTCTGGTGTTTCTTACCATGCGAGTTTATTATCTACGTTCTGACGGTAATAGATAATATATCCCATGCGAGTATCTTATCCACGGTCTGCCGGTAATGGATATTATATCTCATGCACTCTTTGGGTTTGTGTCCCCAGTCGAGTAAGATTCGTTTCCCCGTTGTGGATTCGAATGTCCATCCTGTAAGTCGATTTGCTTTTTCAAGCCCTCCTTTCGGATGATGAGTGTCTTGGCATATATACCAATTCACGTTTCGGTCGGTCACCTATTATATACCCAGTAACCGGTATCCCTGGTGTTCCTTCCTTTCTGCTCCCTATTATGACCTCGGTCCCCTTGCGGAGTCAGATTTTTCCTGAGTTTATGTACCTTTTCAGGTCTTTCTCAGATGTTGGTTGATTGATATCTCTCGCCCTTATACCGGTCTTAGATATTCATTCTGCCTGAGTTTGTTACCCTTATATCGGTAACACCTCATTTTCTTTGGTGCTTCCTTAGTGAAGTCTTTCCTGTTACTTCTCCCCAGGAGTCAGCTTGTGTCTCTCCAATGGATTTATTTTCCTTTGGAATTCTTTTTCCCAGTGTGAGTCCTTCACTCCCCAGTGAGGTCTCCAGTCTGTTTTCTGTTTCCCTAATCAGAATCGTGTATTGTTCACGCTGTGTCAGTTTTGTTTATCCCCAACTAGAGTCTTGTTAGAGTCTCTGTTCCTGGTGAGTGTGTTACTCCGATGGATCGTCTTTTCTTCTGTGTGAACTATATTCCCCACAGAATTTGTGTCTTTTGCATACATACATTTGCATCATGAGGTCTCTTAGGGACCAAAATTTGTCTCATTACTGTTATTTAAGCCCATTCTACCGCGTCGAGATGAAGATTTCTAAACTTCACTTCTCTGGCTAGAATGACCTTAAATAGGGGCATCTGTAAGACCCCAATTTTGGTCCTAAGATCCCTCATGGCCCATATCATATCATATCATGGCCTCAAGGATCATTGCATGCCCTAGCTTCCCTCCTAATGGGTGGGTTACTTTGTGAGTGTGGTTCTTGATCACCAAGCATGTTTTGCATTTGTATATCTTTGCTTTTCATATGTTTACTAACCAAAAAGTACAAAAATATTGTTAGCTAACCATGTTACTTGCAGCTGAAGCAATCATCAGCCAATTAGGTCAAAATCAGTCAAAGTCAGTCATTGCAGTGGATGGTGGCCATTCTTGCAGAATTTGGGCACCATGATCAATAATCAAGAGTCCATACATGTTGTGACATCATTTGGAATCAAGATCTCAAGGAATTAGGGTTTGGAATTCATCAGAGGTGCTTCAGTCAAGCAAAACCCTAGAAAGTCAAACTTGGTCAACTGTGGATTTAATCAGTGATTTGGTGATGGGATTTGGTCTGAGAGGTCTCATTCATGCCTATACAAGCTTCATATATCATGTCAAGCATCCACAGTGAAGAAAATAAAGTCAGACAGGAAATTTCCAGAAATAGAAAGTTGACCTGTAATTCAAATTTGCCAAAAATGGAAACTTCTTGATCTCAAACTTACATCATGATACAAGCTTCAAATGAATTTTTGCCCAACATGAAAGTTGAAGATCTTGTTCTCCCATTTCCAGAAAGTCCAAGAATTCCCATGTATGGTTGGCAAGATATGATCAATTCATTTTCACAAATTTTTGAACTTCAAAAGG